>NW_015505769.1:842606-847831 GCF_001515645.1 Sinocyclocheilus grahami | reverse complement strand
TTCTCCACAGTACTGGGGTCTTGTAGTTGGTGATGTCTTGCAGTCTTTTCCAAACTGTTGCAGGGTCATTGGCAGAAAACTGGTTTCTCCGATTTTCGGAGCAGTTCCTCTTAGCCACTCCGATCTCCTTTGTCAGTTTGTTTTTGGCCTGTTTGTACACGACTCTGTCCCCATTCCTGTAGGCATCTTCTTTGGCCTGACGGAACTGTCTGAGTTTTGCAGTGAACCACGGTTTGTCGTTGTTGTAAGTTAAATGAGTCTTGATAGGGATGCAAATATCCTCACCGAAACTAATATATGATGTTACAGAATTCGTGAGCTCATCCAAATCGATGGCAGCAGCTTCAAAAACACTCCAATCAGTGCAGTCGAAGCAGGCTTGTAAATCCCACTCTGCTTTTATAGTCCTAATTACAGGTTTAGTTGATTTCAGTTTATTTCTGTAGATCAGTATAATGAGCCAGACAGTGATCAGAGAGCCCCAAAACTCTTTGATATGCATTCTTTATTGTGGTGTAAGAGTGGTCAAGTATATTACAATCTGTGGTAGGACATGTAACGTGCTGTATTTTGGCAGTTCATGTGAGAGGTTTGCTTTATTAAAGTCCCCAAGAATGATTATAACAGAGTCCGGGTGTTGTTGCTCTGTGTCTGTGAACTGGTCAGCCAGCTGTTGTAGCACCGCAATCACATACACTTGTGGCGGAATGTATGCACTTACGAGGAATGAACAATGAACAAGGAAAACTCCCACGGCAATTAGAACAGCTTACAGTTGATGAAGATCGCTTCTAGATCAGGACAGGACATCTTCAACACTGTTACATCTGTACACCACCTTTCGTTGATGTAGAGGCAAGTCCCACCTCCACACGATTTTTCTGTTGATTCTGCGTCGCGATCCCCTCTGAACAGCTGGAAGCCCGGCAGATGTAACGCGCTGTCCGGAATGGCTTAATTCCATGAAACACAAAGCAGCGCAAGGTTTGAAAAATCCTTATTTATTTGGGAGAGCAGAATAAGTCTGTCCATTTTGTTGAGTTGAAAGTGAATGCAAATTGATGCTAGGCTGCTCCGTTCTAAAGCCGCGCTGTCGGAGCTTGACGAGTGCGCCGGCTCACTTGCCACGCTTGCGCGTCTTAAAACACTTGAACAATGCTGCTGCTATGTTCAGCAAAATGTCAGAGTAATCAAAAACCGGTAGAAGATTGTGTGGTGTGTTCTGCCATATATTCAGCAGTTCATCCCTAGTAAAACTATAAAAAACTAACAAGAACATTAAAACAACTGGAGAGCTCCACACCAAGGCAGCCATTTGCGGCACCATCTTGAAATCTGTATTTATTTTTTATTTAAAATTTACAACAAATGTATTTTAAAATTACAATTTAAAATAAGTGTTTTCTATTTGAATATATGTTAACATTTAATTTATTCCTGTGATGCCTGTCTAGTGTCACAAGATCTTTCAGAAATCATTCTAATATGCTGATTTGCTGCTCAAGAAACATTTCTTATCAACAATGTTTTGATTAATATAGAGTTCAAAAGAACATCACATATTTAAAACATAAATATTTTGCAACATTATAAATGTATTTACTGTAACTTTTGATCAATTTAATGCATCCTTGCTGAATAAAAATGTAAAAAAAAAAAATTATAATAATACAATAAAAAATCTAGTCTTACTGACTCCAAACTTTTGAACAGTAGTATACAGTATGAGTTGCTGTGATGTAGGTGATATGTTTTGTACTTTCGATGATGGCTGGTCAGTACAGGCTCTGCCTACAGTGTTGGTAGGCATCGGTGGAATAGCACTGCTGGGTTGGCATAGCCTGGCCAGAGCATCCCAGTTCATATGCCATGTGCTCACACTGGGCACAGAGGCTCAAAACCATGTGAAAGTTCCGGCATCACCATCAAAAGGTCTTGATGATGCAGCGTGCATGTACCATCCTGCATCTGTGAGCTTTCCATTGCTTGCATACACATTAACATGCTTGTATGCAAACAACCTCTCCAATGCAATTACTGGGAAATAATTGCACTTGTATTTTTAACCAAGCACAGTTCTCGTTGCTTTTCCAGACAATATTTCTGCATTACTGATCTTTGTCACTTGCTAATTTTGAGCATACTCCAAGAAAATTCTAATGACATTTCGCAAAGTCCAACACCGAACTCTCCGCTAACCTTTCTGAGCGGGAAGTTGTCTTTTTTTGCACCATCTCTGTCGACTGTCTTAGACAACTCTGCTGTAATTATTGGCAAAAGCAAAGGTCAGCCAATCTCAGCACTATGCAAATGACCTCATTATATAATTTGGAGCATTTCAGAAAGCAAGTGACATTCAATTAGAGGTAAAAAAAAGAGGAGAACAGTAACTTCAGCACGACAGCCTGAGCTATGGACAACTTAAGCTGGACAAACCACAACAAAAAAGAAAGAAAATAAAACATTATGACTTAATAAACTTTATCCAAGACGTTTTCTTGATGTGTTTTATCCAACTGGCATACTATTTAAATAAAGCATAAACCTATACATACCTGCCATTTTGTGTCTTAAATAAGGTTGGTTATCTTATTTTAGAAATATTTTACTGGGGAAAAAAAAGGATAAAAATATGTTGTTCTATGTATATATTCCTCGTATTAAGCCACCAAATCATAAATATGAGGAATAAAAAATCACAATTTAGTTTTTGTGGGAATTTGACAGACTCTGGCTCATCTCGAGGGACACATTGACCTGCTCTGTTTATCATAAATATGCAGAAAAACGGCTAAATAATCCTGTTTTCAATGGTACAAAAATACATTTTTAATAAAAATGATGCAAAATACAGCTTTATTGACAGTATATTTATGCTAAATTTTCCCAATTCTCCAAAAGTTAATACAGGACCTCATGTGCATGCGCCTCACACCATGTGAAAGTCAATGTGGGCTTGAAAATTAAATTAAATTAAATTAAATTAAATTAAATTAAATTAAATTAAATTAAATTAAATTAAATTAAATTAAATTAAATTAAATTAAATTAAATTAAATTAAATTATAAAATTAAATAAAATTAAATAAAATTAAATTAAATAATGGTCCTGAAAAGTACTAAAATAATCATTAATTGAATCCTTTGAATGATGAATGAAATAACATAATACTGTTAATATTCATTTATTGAGGAAACAATAAAGCAATTATTGTGGAATGAATGAATGAATGAATGAATTAATTAATTAATTAATTGTTTCTTTCTTTCTTTTTTTTAAGTAGAGTTCAGAGCAATTATTGTGGAAATGGTCTTCAAAAGTACTAAAACAATCATTAATGCAATCTTTACAGAACCAGAATCATTGTTACTCACAATTCTTATCCCTCAAAACACAAACATGCAGAGTCTGATCTTCAAAAAAAAATAAAAAAATCCTTGCAATAGGTAACATCATACAGAACCAATCACATTACAGCAACAAGATCATGTGTTCACTGCTGCACGTGAACTGGACAGAGAGTCTCATTCAAATGCATCTGGCTTCAATTTAACTATAAGCGAACCACCAAAAGCCAAAGGAATCTTTTTTTTTTTTTTCACAATGCCTTAGATGAAATCTGTCATTAAAAGTTATCTGTTTCTACATACTTATTTGTGGTTTTTCTGTGGAAATATAGTCACTTAAATCTGACAGCTAGAATAAATTGGGAGTCCTGCCAACAGTGTTTGTGAAATACTAGATATATAGATCAGTACACACACATGCACACATTTTTTTGAAAGCATCATTGTTGCTCTAGTACGCGAGAGATATATCCTGCTTTATGGAGGTGTATTTATGGAGTAAAACAGAGCACCGATACAGGAGATGAAGAGTCCGTCTGGAGTCATAATAAAAGGCTGCCTGCCCTCTGTTGGTGTGAACGCACTACTGCAGCAAATGAGGACGGACGCTGCATGCTTTGCCTTTCGTAGCCCTCTTTCTTTTCACCGTCCCTTCTTTTTTATCTACTTAAATTGGCTCATTTTCCCTCCCCCTTCTCCGTTATCGTGCTCTTTGCCTCTCTCTCCATCTAGTTTCCGTCACACATCAGAGGAGAGGGTTTCCGTGCAGCGCCTCTCTGTAGTGTGGCTCTCTGCGCATGTGTTCTCTAGTAATGATCCCCTCGCTCCTCATTACAGGCAGAACACTGTGACCTCCCTCCCATTGTACGGGCCCTTTCATTGGCCTGAGTGGCTCAAATGCCAGCCCCGGGCCAATCTGCAGTCATCCTCAGTCACAGAAAACATCTTTAGTATATTCATAGACAGATGAGGGCGACCGATACACCTCTACAGTTCACGTATCGTCTCTTTGTATAGGACAGAACAAGCTTGAAACCTCACCATCACACAAACACAGACTGGACACGTATTCATGACTTGGGAAAGTTGAAACGCCAGCTTTAAAGAGGGGCTTTCTGCCAGTGTCCCAAGAACAGACCCTCTAAGCCCCGAAACTGCTCTAACATGCCGAAAAAAGGTGAATAAAACATGTGCAGGGATTGCATAGTTTTTCCATTGTTAAATCCTGAGTGTGCTGCTCAGGGCACCTCTGGACACTCGGACCACTAGCGTGAATGGATGTGTAGACACATCCTGATGGAAATAGTAGAAATCTCCTGGTGGATGTGCTTTGGTGTGTTTTTTTTTAGCTGGGGGTCAGGTGCCGTGCGAGGAGTTTTAAGCATGTCTGAATCCTCTCAGTTGCTTGGTGAAGCACAATGTGCGGACTTAAATGTAGTCGTTATTTAGAGGTACTTCTTCACACAATCTGAATATATGAGTTCACTCAAGTAAATAATCCCGTACAGAAATGTGCCATAGTAACCATAGTTTCTGCATGAAGTAACTTGCTATTAGCCATCATTATCTAGAAAGACAAAATAATAAACAAAAATCAAACTAAATGTCAAAGACTCTTAAATGTACCTATACTACTACCTATGCCATTTTTACTTACTATTTATATTTAACATTTCTGAAGAAAATTCTGTTTCTTCTATATGTGTGGGTTTTTTTTTTAGTGTGTTGTTTTGTGGTTGCTTATTGATCCAAAACCCACTCATAATTTATGACATATTGGTCTCTAGATATGGAGACCGATCCTTCAATGTATTAATAGTAGTAGCAGTAGTAGTAGTAGTAATAATAATAATAATAATAATAATAATAATAATATT
>NW_015505769.1:835071-842498 GCF_001515645.1 Sinocyclocheilus grahami | reverse complement strand
ATATATATATATATATATATATATATATATATATATATATATATATATATATATGGCAGCACAGCCTTTCATATGACACAAGACTGGAGTAATGATACTGAAAATTCAGCTTTGCATCACAGGAATAAATTACATTTCAACATATATTCTAATCGAAATCAGGTATTTTAAATAGCAAAAATATTTTCTGTTTTGATCGAAGTAATGCAGCCTTGGTGAACATAAGATACTTCTAAAATCTTAGCTAAAGACATAAAAATGACCCAAACTTGGACGGTACATAGATAGGATATTTTGCCCATTTTATCATCAAAAATGCACAAGATTTGAGGTCTCATTCGCGTAAGTAGCACAAATGGTGCAGGACGAGTTACACGCCACTAAACCTTAAGAATAGTAAGAGCGATAGCAACAGTAATGCTAGTCAGGCAAGCATCACTAATAGTTGTAGTGAGTGTGATATTTTAGCAGAAACTATGGTTACCATGATACACAGGGAAGTGATTAGAGTCGTTCCCTCCTGGCTAATTGTACTTTGCCACATTCTTGAACCAGAATTTCTCTACTTTCCTTCGCCAGCAAGTTCTCTTTATCTTTGTTCTGGCTCTACTCTTTCTCCTCTCTGGCGGTGAGCCCAGCTGTGAGCATCCGGCGCTGAGAGGCAGCGAGTCCTCCACACTGCGGTGTAAAGGGCTGCTCTGAAACCCTCTTCTGATCTGCCTCAAAGCATTAGCTACACACTAACAGCTCCTCACCCAGGCAGAGAGACTGTGCTTCACTGACTGAGAAAGTGTGTGTGTGTGTGTGTGTGTGTGTGTGTGTGTGTGTGTGTGTTCTCAGTGTGGAGGGACTGTAAGAACCTGATTCTTTCTTCAGCCATGGAGCCAAGAAAACCAAGGAGTTTGAAGCTGCTAGAGCATCAATCCAACATTTTTCATAAACTATACCCATGTATAAAATGGAAGCTGGATGCTGAATGGTTAATGCATCGTTCCAGTTATCCTAAAACACACAATATACACAATATAACACACAATGCATCAACTATGACACAAACACCTCCTGAACTACAGTAACACTGCAGAAATCAAATGGAAGCAGCAACAGATATTTTATTCCATATTGTGATGTAAATCCGAATGAAAATGATTATCGAAAAAATGTGGTGCGGGACTTGGTTCAAACCATTGGTTGCTGATTGGATGGAGGTGGATCTGAATGCAAGCTTGCAGTTGATTTTAATCAAAAATAAATATAAAAAATAAAATAAAGAGGCGGGGATTAAGTGGACTAAATTATTGGAGAAGTCTGGCATACATCACCAGAGAAAAGGCTGTCATTTCACTGGAAGATTCAGTTATGACATTTTGATCAGGTCAAAGAAAAAAAGGAAATGGATGAATAATTTGCATTAATATCAATAATGCATTGAGAAGAGATCGCTTAGTTTATTAAACCTCAGTTTATATGTCAGAACTAGATCTGTCAAATTGCAAGTTAATACATTTGTCATTTCCTTCACACTGTTTAATGTAGTAAGTGTTTCAATAAGGCACTCAAGGCCAGGTTGTATTATGAATACAGACCCAGTTAAAGATATTGCAGCCACTTCACTTACTATCAGTGCCCTTCAGCTCTGAATATCTTCCAAATATAGCACAGCCTCTCATACCTTATTGCTTAAATACACTTGCATAAAACACAACTTGGTTATTTATATAATTTATATATATATATATATATATATATATATATATATATATACACTTTTTTTTAGTACTTATCTTGCAACCCTGATGCATTCATATTAATACTTACTGTTCAAAAGTTTGGAAACATTAAGATTTTTATAATGTCATTTTTTTGTGTGTGTTTTTCAAAGAAGAGTAATATTGAGAATTACCATCTGACCCCATTAGTCTGATGTATGTTGTTTTCAGCAGGATAGAGGATATGTGAGAAGAGTCATCATGTCATTTAGCATTCCTCAAAAGCTTTTCACTGCAAACCGCCTCGTGCACCATATGAACATGTGTTTCTCACGGCAGGTAAAGACAGCCATTATTGATTGTGAGCACGTTTCATACGGCGATAAGTCCATACAGCACGATTCGAGAGGTAAAACTCTAGACCCGCTGGAATAATGCTTATTTGCTCAATGAGAACGTGTTTTAGAGATGAGATGTAGATCGATGCAGTGCCACTTGACTCATTTCTCTCAGCAAGCCGACAGGCCACACAATGGCTCGGCTCTTTTGTTCTATCTCCCCTTCTCTCTCATTCACCGCTATGGTTCCTGTAAGTGCCTCTTTACCTTAAGCTATTATCGCCTGTGAATTTACTCATAATGCTTCTGCATGCACTGTTGAAATATATCAAGCGTGCGACTGTAGCTACGCTGAAGATGGCCACGGCGCTCTGTACTGCTGACGGACTGATTTGTCCCTCTTAGCCGTTCTCTTACTTCTGCATTAGCACCACCATCTGTCTTGTTTCCCTCAGAGAGAGTGAAAAGGTTTAGAGATCTGGAAGAGGAAAATTTAATTTTTCTGCATCCTCCAATCTGCAACACCGAGGCACATCAGCATAATACGGTGTCAACAGCAGCACATCACAACGCAAAAAATCACATTGTTTCCATTATAGTCAACGAATCTGTAAGTGGCCGATGTGCCACACTTGCTGTTTTGAGAGCTACAGCAGCCACTTTTTTTTTTGCATTTCTGAAATAAAATTATTTTATTTGTATAAATTTAAACAAATAAATGTATAAAATGTTTGTATACATGAAGTGTTTAATTTTTTTATTTTTAAATTTGCTAATGATTTTGGAGATGCTAGTGGCACAGAAATTACACACTTCAGATTTAAACTATATATATATATATATATATACTTTTTTTTTTTAATTTTATTAATTTTTTTTTTTTTACAAATAAATCTATAGATTTGATGTGCAATATTAACTGGTGAAGCATGTAATTTTTAAAACGTGATAATGACTTTGGAAATGCTAGAAATTGCACACTTCAGATTAAAATAATTCAACTTTTTCACTCAATATGCAAAAAATAAAATTATTTCATTTTTATAAACTTAAATAAATATGTACATTTTACATTGAATATTTACAGGTAAAGTGTGCAATTTTTCAATTTGAAAATTTCCAATCAGTTTCGAGAAGTTATCTCATTCTTAAGAATACAAAAAACTCATAGTATATTTAAAGTGACGTTTACTCATGTATCTTTTCTCTCTTTTTGATGGTTTGATTTATTTGATCAAAAATACAGTTGAAACAATAATATTGTGAAACATTATTAGAATTTTAACTGTTTTCTATTTGAATATTTTTTTAAATGTATTCAAAATAAATGTATTTTGTAACACTAAAATTATAATTTTTTTTTTTCTCTTTTGATCAATTTAATTTACCGTTAATTAATTAAAAGGAAAACACACACACGCTGACCCCAACATTTGAATGGATATTTATTAACATATAATCGTATTACTCTTGCCAAATTCTAACTTGGAGCTGACTGGTTCATTATTAGTGAACAAAAACAAGATCTCCCTCAAACAGCAGGACAATACCCTCACAAACAACTTTCCCCAGCCTCTGACTTATTAAATATAAACAAACTGTGCGTGCAGGTGTGTTGAGAAATCAGCCTATCATAGAAAATAACCCCATCAAAGAACAACCACAAACATCCATCCTATTCCACATCTCAGCCATGAAAAGACCAGAGTCTTCGAAAAAGGTCTGTGCTTCTGTCTATTTCCTCTTATTTATTTTTTCCTCCAAGCAGAGACCCGGGGCATGAGGCAATTTCATAACGGCCTGAAATATTGCAAAGACCTTTTTACTGAGGTTAAACGGCGTACAATGGGTGCTCTCGTGTTACACAAATACCGCTCGACATGCCAAGGTTCCCTCTCTCTCTCTCGCGCTGAGGAGACTGAAGTGCAGTATCTGCTGCAGAGGGATGCAGATCGGATGTGTCAGGAGTTCCTTGAATGACATGCCATCATCTGAAAGCAGCTGTGACATGGGGTGAAGCAGCAGTGCTCTTTGATAGAGGTGCTCCACCACACACTGCTTTGCTCTTAACCGCTCAATACAAAGAGAGGTGGTACCGGACCACCTGGTCCCAGACGACCATAAAACATTCTGGATTTGCAAGGGCTTTGACTCTCTGGCCTTGTCTTGAATGCAGAGGTCTTGTTAATTTAAGAGGAATAGCAGAGCTAGAAAGAACGCCGTGTGTCTGAGCTCTACAGCGACTTGAGATCTGGAAGCATTTTCCCATTCATTTTGTTAGTTGTTGATTAATTTAATTAATTTAATCAGTTAATTATTTAATTTAAAATAATTCAATTAATTTACTTTTTTCTTTTTTAAGGTAAGAAGACTAGTATAAATAAGCATTTGTGTAATTATTAGGTTCGGTAATTTATGTGAACAATTTATCATACATTTTTTTATATATTTCTAAAAACTGCATAACTATAGCAAATGAAATTCTAACATGAATCATCAATAACAAATAGATTTACTCACTCTTTATCAACCTGCTATCCCCCACATTTGTATGGCTTGTGGGTGATTTTCACTTGTTGATATTTGATGATGATTCAACATCATTTACCAATAAATGGGTAACAAATGTGTGTGTGTTCATGCACTCCGATCAGTTAATTACACTCCAAAGGTTCTGATCACTTTTAGCAGTTACACAGAATAGAGTAAAATGGCTGAATCAAATGAAATTAATGTGTTAATGTCATTTAAATAAATAAACAAATAAATAACACTACTATATATATATATATATATATATATATATATTAAAATATTAAGTATATAGTGTAGAATTTATAAAGTAGTATATATGCTACATTGTTAAATTTGAATAAATATAAAAATTTTCTAAACTTAAAAATATAAAAAAAAACTATTTAACTATATATATATATATGTATTACAATTCATAAAATAGTATATGAGATATATTGTTAAATTAGAATAAAACAAATAGATACATAAAGAAATGGATGGTCATGCAGAATAAAGCATTAATATGTGCTTTATAAGTACTAATAAACAGCCAACATGCTAGTAATATGCATGCTAATAAGCAACTATTTAATGAAGATGCACACACATTATTAAAAAATAAAATATATTAATATAAAAAATTAAAAATAAATTACCTGTCCTGTGAAACATTGCTTTACAATTGATAAAACATTACATAACTATATCATTAAAATACACACAAAATATTTAATTCACATTAAATATTCAAATGTATCAACTACGCGAATAATATGCAATGAATAATATATGTGAATAATTAATAATAAGCTATCATTGTGCAGTAGATTTCTTTTAAAAAGTTGAAATCCCACTCATGTGTGGTTTCTACACAAGCATAAATCATTATCGATTTAACTTAGAGCTGCTAGGGCTGTCTTAAAAAGTTTAAATATTATTGCTAAATCAATGTCAGTATTGTAAAAATGTCAGTATTTATTTGCAGAAGTGAGTATTACGCTGTAATAGCTGAGCAGTGATGTGCTCCACGCTTAACTGTGGATCAGCCCCTCGGTTAGGCCTTTTATGAGAACATGCCCTGACCTGCCCGACTCCACCCCTCCAAAACAGCAGCACCTGCAAAAGCCAGGCAGATGGCTGTCTAATGGAAATGGACTGAATTTGCGACGAGTTTGAGAGAGAGCGAGATGCACAGGAAGGAAAAGAAAGGCAACATGAGGAAAATGGATCCTGACACTGGGGACGACACTTCCACCAAATGTCACGGCACTCGCTCCGGCCAGCGTCCCGAATCAGGACTGCACATCAGATTCAGACAGCCTGAGATTACGAGAGAAAAAAAAGAGAGAATGACAAAACCACGTGCGGCACAAGAGAAAGCGAGGACAGACAGAGAAGCGTGTTTTCACGAAGCGCCAGTCTCCCCTAGCGATGAGGAGATAATGTAGTGTTCAGTGAGTGTTGCCAGGTGCTAAACCTATTTGCTTACAGAAAAGCAGGATTGCGCCTCCTACCCTAATTCGCTGGCTCGCACACAGGGCCGATGGCGACGTGGGGAACCCGAGCAGCCGTGGCAACCTGACGAGCCCGAGATTGAAAGAAAGCTCAATTATATTGCTATTGGCAGTCGAACATTTGCAACCCGTCACATGGAGCGTTGTATAGGATTAGCATTGACAAACTGCTGCCTTTCCTGGCCGTCTACCCAGTTTCCTCCTCGCTGCCAGCATCAGATAGAGCAAGGAGGGGGCCGTTTGCACATCTGCCAGCCTATTAGGGAGGTAAAACAGAACAAGTCATTTGTATGGATGGATCGTGTTCGCGCAGATCCCTGCAAATCAACACACGCGAACATGTTAGCACGTCCGCAGACATCTCTGCGCAAGTATAATAAGTGTAATCTGCATCCCACTACCTTTCTGCAGGCAAGCGCACCTCTCCAGAGCTATAATCACAGGGATTGAACATAATCCCATTTGGATAGACAGTTACCACAAACATTTGTTACTCATTCACATCCGCTTTCCCTACATTTATCTGGCCTTATGGGTGGGTGGCACGACCGAGATCCATGACGAGTAATTTTACATCACAGTCAATGTATAGGTCATTCATACACACACACACACACACACACACACACACACACATATATATATATATATATATATATATGGTATATATAGGAATGTGTGTGTGTGTATTTATTTATTTATTTATAAGCCCCATGCTAAAGACACTAATAAAATATATATTATTACATTTTAAAAATAATAGTAGTTATTATTATTATTATTATTATTATTATTATTATTATTATTAAAACATAATATTAATCACGTCTTAATTTTGACAGTTCAAAAGTCAAAATGAATGAGCCAAACCAACCAAATCATACATCACAATATTACAACATTTGATTCAAAGCAAACATTATTACTAAAATGCTCATCCTGTGAAGCATTGCAAATTATTTAATACTATATAAGCTGTATGTTTACATACAACCAGAATACAAGTTTTAATACCAGAATTAAGCATATAATGTAGAATTCATAAAATACACTGAACAAAATTATAAACGCAACACTTTTGTTTTTGCCCCCATTTTTCATGAGCTGAACTCAAAGATCTAAGACTTTTTCTATGTACACAAAAGGCCTGTTTCTCTCAAATATTGTTCACAAATCTGTCTAAATCTGTGTTAGTGAGCCCTTCTCCTTTGCCGAGATAATCCATCCACCTCACAGGTGTAGCATATCAAGATGCTGATTAGACAGCATGATTATTGCACAGGTGTGCCTTAGGCTGGCCACAATAACAGGCCACTCTAAAATGTGCAGTTTTACTGTATTGGGGGGGT
>NW_015505769.1:825852-834905 GCF_001515645.1 Sinocyclocheilus grahami | reverse complement strand
CGATGAGCATGCAGATGAGCTTCCCTGAGATGGTTTCTGACAGTTTGTGCAGAAATTCTTTGGTTATGCAAACCGATTGTTGCAGCAGCTGTCCGGTTGGCTGGTTTCAGACGATCTTGCAGGTGAAGATACTGGATGTGGAGGTCCTGGGCTGGTGTGGTTACACGTGGTCTGCGGTTGTGAGGCCGGTTGGATGTACTGCCAAATTATCTGAAACGCCTTTGGAGACGCTTATGGTAGAGAAATGAACATTCAATTCACGGGCAACAGCTCTGCTGGACATTCCTGCAGTCAGCATGCCAATTGCACGCTCCCTCAAAACTTGCGACATCTGTGGCATTGTGCTGTGTGATAAAACTGCACATTTTAGAGTGGCCTTTTATTGTGGCCAGCCTAAGGCACACTTGTGCAATAATCATGCTGTCTAATCAGCGTCTTGATATGCCACACCTGTGAGGTGGATGGATTATCTCGGCAAAGGAGAAGTGCTCACTAACACAGATTTAGACAGATTTGTGAACAATATTTGAGAGAAAAAGGCCTTTTGTGTACATAGAAAAAGTCTTAGATCTTTGAGTTCAGCTCATGAAAAATGGGGGCAAAAACAAAAGTGTTGCATTTATAATTTTGTTCAGTGTAATATATAAGCTATATTGTTAAATTAGAATAAGCATACACACATACACATTTTTTTTTTATAATATTTTAGATAATCACAATACTTTGCAAATGAAACATGCTTCCTCTCATGCTAATATTTTCTCTTGTTGGGTCACATTTACAGAACACAAGTAGATTAAAATTCCCACTTATGCACAAATCTATTTGCTATTTAAAAAAAAAAAAAAAAAAAAAACAGTATCGTGAAATTCAAGTGACGGCATGCATTCTGTTCAAACTAATTAGCACCTGTAAACCTTCCCAATCTTTCCTCCCAAATTACATTTAAGAGCTGATCTCTGAATGGAGTGCCATCAATTATTCTTATTCAGAACTAAATGAATTATTCAGAATTAAAATATCACAACAGCATCTTATCCCATCATATGGGTGGCATGAGGGCTTTACAGGAGCAGGTGCAAAAAATAACATCACTTGACTTATGCAGGCAGCAGAGTTCATGCGCAGACGACCATCTCTGTAAGCCGCGATGATGAAGTACAAATTCATCACAGGGCTGCCCAAGTGGGCACGTACCATGAAGAGACCCTGTGAGCAGGCAACGGTACATGCATATGTATGTGTGCTGCCCGTACAGCAATGATGCATTCACACAAAATAAGCCAATCCGCTGAGATGCGGCGAGGGAAACTGCACTTGGCTTTGGAAGTCAGGAGAAGCAGAGGACTTCATGCTCGGATGATTATTATGTGGGTTGATAACTGTGAAACACTATAAGAACATGTGCAATATATG
Organism: Sinocyclocheilus grahami; assembly: GCF_001515645.1. Taxonomy (NCBI): domain Eukaryota; kingdom Metazoa; phylum Chordata; class Actinopteri; order Cypriniformes; family Cyprinidae; genus Sinocyclocheilus; species Sinocyclocheilus grahami. Next base: position 833,489 of record NW_015505769.1, on the reverse strand, counting down.
CAGTGTAGTTTATTCTGCAAACACTGTAAGATGCAATAGATGATGGTGTGTCAGACTATATCAATGTTATTATGGCTACATTTACAAACCCACGCACAGATATTTTGACAGTCTGTTTGTGTTTAAATTAACTTGTGGCTCAAATTTGTGCATTTTTCCCCCCTACGTTGTCTATACTGATTTTGAAGGAAAATCTATAATATTCAGTAAAATCTATAGATGGTGCTCGGATCTAATCAAATATTGTCAAGCATTTAGTGTAGCTGAAGTACTGAATTATAAATGTGAATATTTAGCAATAAATGTATTATGGTTTTAAAATGATGCATATTATTTACTTATCCCATAAAGCATTTATTTACAATTCATTTAATCTGAAATAAAAAATAAAAATTAATACTTGTAATTAATAAAACGAATATACACACAAAATGTTGTTTAAAATAAATATTCAAATTTTAGCAATTAATTAAATTTTTTTATCTTCTTTTTTTTTGGTGGGGGGGGGGGGGGGGGGGATGTCATATTTACTATCATCTTCAGTTTAAAATTCACCTGCAGCTGAAATCTATGCTTTTTCCTCCACATTTCCTATGCTGATTTTGAAGAAATCAGCAATATTTAGTGAAATGGATTTAAATATGTTGTTGGGATCCAATCAAATAAGCTGGAGTATTTAATCAAGAAATCCACAGAGCACGGTAAATAAGTAAATAAGTAAGTAAATAAATAAATACATATACATACATACATAAATGCATACAATAATATTCATTTTCCACATACACCCCCTATGCAATTCAAATGTAGGAATTCCCATGCATTCACTAAAAACCTGAGTCTCACGTAACGATGAAAGGACATACAAGTAACTGGATTTTAGATAAGAAATATTAAAAACTCATTGTATTTAGACCCACATTTAAAAGCAGCCCAAATCTCAGAGTTTTCTCTGCTTACACGTGTCACACGATCCAACACGATGACTCAGCAGACGTAATTACTAATGTACCGCCACCGTCTCCAAGGACAACCAGCGACTATCTTCAAGGACAAGGTAAATGCCCACTCACTTTACTATTATCTCTAATACAGTGCATGAGTGTTATTACCCTGACCTGAGCCAAATGGCACGGTTTGACCGGCCATCCACTGATTGCTTGGGAAGTAAGCAGGCTTCACGCGGTGACAGATTGTGTCCTCCTTGACACGAATGAGCTCCTGAACCTCCAATAAATAGCATATAGATTACAGGTCATAAACGGCTCCTCACCTGTAGCATGAGGTAATCACAAACAAACTTTAAAAAATGTATCCGTTTTGCGGCATAAGAAACACAATTGATTCCCGTCTTAATAATTAATTTTATGGTCAATGATCTTAGCAACCGTAATTTCTGTTGGACCTAATCATCTGGAAAATAAAAATTGCTCAGATCGTTTTCTCCATTTGTTTGGTTGCCAAGCAGCCGGCAAATTTCCCTCAAAGCCGCAGTGTGTGACATGATTACTCCGCCTGCGTGTTGCCATGTGTCTGTGCTGCGTGTTTTTTTGAGAGAGCGACAGAGAGACTCAGCATATCGCTCTATACATTGCAATTATACTAATTTTCAAGCACTGGAGGGCAAGAAAACAAATAGGAAATAGATGATGTAGGAACAGCATCGTTGTGTTGTCTCTGAAGAACACAAACACTCCATATGAATTCCTTCCTACGCAATACTACTTTTTTCCCCAACATATTATTATGCTTACTACATTACAATAAAAGTTACTACTACAAAATGTAATTACCCCGTAATTAGAATGTTTTAAGTTTCACTAACCATAACAATGTGAAATTTTATGACCGGTTTTGACTCATTTCCAGTCTAACATAATAAGTGAGTTGAATCCAAATTGATTCAGTGAGATTGCAATGATTCAGTCCAAGGTTCAGACTGATGTCTTTATGTTCAGTTCAGTTTGATTTGCTAATTAGGTTGTATGGTTTGTTTAAAACGACCTATTGTACACTATTTAGATTAAAATGTATGGTACTTTTGTTTTTGAATGTAAAAGGCACAGACTATTGTGTTATGGTCAAAGTATTTTTTATTAAATTTTTTGTCGATGTATGACGGTTTCCACAAAAATATGAAACAGCATTACTTTGAGCAAATCAGCATATTAGAATGATTTCTGAAAGATCATGTGACACTGAAGACTGGAGTAATGATGCTGAAAACTCAGCTTTGCCATCACAAGTATACATTATATTTTAAAATAGAAAACAGCTATTTTAAACAGTAATAACACGTCAAAATTATATTTGTATTACTGCATGTTTGATCAAGTACTTGCAGACTCGGTAAGCATAAGAGACTTATTTCAAAAACATTGAACAGTCTTACCAACCCCAAACTTTTAAACATTAGTTTAAGCACAGATGCATGTTTGATAGGACCTAGTTCATACAGTATGTTGCATGTTGCTGTCAAAATGCAATAAGCTGTAGACAGAAGTGGCACATATTACACGTGCACATGCAGCATTCACTCTACCGCTGAAACATTCGATTCCAGCATCAACACACGAATACCTCTAATGGACTCCTTCCCAAAATTAGAGGCTGTCAACCATTTAATGACCACCATTTTTCTTGCATCAGTGAGTTTGAAAGCCAATCATGACTGTAAGAGGAAAAAAATAAAACAATAAAAATAACCAGAATCAGGAATGGACATTTATGTGCAGCAATTTCTAAATACTAATTGCAGGACCCAAACGGACTCAACTGAAGTCAGTTTCTTTCCCTGTATTCAGCTGCTGGGTTTTCTAACATGTGATTAGGTATGTTTCAAATTGTACACTGCATGGGCTCTGTTTTTGAATATTCAAAATATATTTGCAATGTATATAAACCTTGTTTATCTATTTGATTCTTACTGCATTTTACTATATATATATATATATATATATATATATATATATATATATATGTATATACTGTATATATAGTATATTTTTTTAATAATTATTTTTTTTACGAATTAGCGGCTTGGCATAAAATGACACAAAAATGTATTCAGCTACAGATGTAATCTAGCCTTTCATATACTGTACTCATTTTCACTTTTGCTACTTAAATCAGTTTAGGATTGTAGGTCAGTGGAGAGAAAAAAAAAGGATACAAAAAACTAAGGATCATTAAAAGTTCTGAACAACTACAAACCAGAGGAGTTTTTAAACGGGTCATGTACTTTTTTTTCCCTTCTTTTTTTGTTTGTTCTCCCTGTAGTCCACTTATAATGTTAGCAAAGTTTTGCTTGTTTGTTTTTGCGCCAAAACCCATAATTTAGTTTTCCATGGCTGTTCCTCTCTGACCCTTTGAATCAAATGGGCTGTTTTCATGCTGTGCCTTTAAAATCCCAATGTAAATTGCTTCTTCGCATGTAAAATGAGAAAGAAAACTTTTCTGAACTCTGCTGTTGGATCCAAGTTGCTGTTAATCCATTATTCAAAAATAATAACGATAATTATGTCCAAAGCCTGGATAAAGTGACAGATCCACAAAGCAAAAAAGTTAAAGTTTCAGGTTTCTGATCTCAGAAAACATGATAATATACATGAGAACAAGCTGTTTCTACCACTTACACTCAGTTGGTTGTTTGGATTTTTTATCACGATTTTATTTAGAAACATCAAAGAAAATCTGATTTATCCTTTATCTCAGTTTGGCTTAGTACTGATTGCACTGAATCCAGTGGATCTTGCCAAAACAGCATGCAACATAACAATAATGTTTCGATTCTGACAGATCAGATCAGTTGAATATGCAATAACAAGAAATCTGAAATAGAGGCATGTTGGATTCATTCGTTCTCTGATTCCATAGTGTTTCCCATTTAATTATCTCATCTAAATGCTCATAATAAAACATTTATATATAATTTATAAAAGTATAATTGCATGCAACATGCCTCTATCCTTTATAATTGTGATTAAAATCATTAAAATCAAGATCATTATGGCTCCAATTTTAAGAGACCTTAGTAAATACCGACCGTTTCAACACGCGAGGTAACTATAGAACATGAACCTAAAACAATTAGGGCCTACAACATCATGATAAGAAATCAAAGAAATGATCTGAAAATCATATGCTTTGCCATGCGATTCATCCAGCTCCCTTTGCAAACAGCTTAGCGTCTAATGCAGCACCATACTGGTATATAAAATTCTGCCTGAGGCCTTTCAGCCGAGCCAAAACAACTTAATGGATTAATTGGGGAACCGACAGAGTTAATTAGGCCTTGGGAGGTTATGATTCCACCCTACGTCAACCCTTGCTTCAGTCTCAACAGCCCTGCTGAGCAACCGCCACAATTAGCAGAGATGTTGTGTCAGTGTCCAGGAATTAGCAGGAGGAGGAGAGATGTTGGCCGCAGAAAGATGAGGAGAAGGAGGCTGAGAGAAGAGGAAGCACGCAGGGTTCTGAGTAGGGTTGAGTGCCATCCCAATTCAGGATATCATTTTGAATTTAAAACGCATTTTGTATTCTGGAATTACTCTGAATTTGAAGGATCCTAAGGAAGCTTATTTATGCCCGAGAATACAAAATAAATAAATAAATAAAATGTAATTGCAACTTCTCTCAATTTTAACGTTTTTTTTTCTTGCAATTCTGAGTTTACATCAGTGGCGCCTGCAGGTGTATAGCTGTACATGCTCTGACTGGCCTGAGGCCGAGAAACATTCTCCCTGTGAATATTTCAGCAGTTATTACCTATTTGTGTCCCATATGACTGGCAAATGAACCAGCAACTCCAATATTTCGTGATTTAATCATTCTTTTGAGTCAGTTCTCTCTTTTTGGTGAACTGGCCCGAACGTGTTTGGACTGCTCTCTCACTGAAGCCTCCCCCTGGCCTCAGGTCTGAAATTAACGGGGGCCTGAGGCAAAAACACCACCAAAAATGCACATGCACAATTAACTACATCTATTACGGCTGTCGCAAATAAAGTGAGAATGAAACAGAAAATGTTGATTGTGGCATTACATTTAGATCTGATTATATTGCATCATAATTATTTTTACGCGTTTTACAGCGTTGCACATTATAACCAATCACACACGATTCTGTTGAGTTTATAAATGCAATGGCCAATCAGAAGCTTTCAGACCTTATCATATCTTACCTTATCTTATCCCATGGCAGAAACAAGCTCCCATAGGATCCAAAATGGTAATTTCAATTTAAATGTATGGTCGGACAAATTCACGTAACTGCTGCAATATTGTTTAAATATTTTAATAGTTCAATCATGACAACTCTCGCAAGATTTTAGCATGGTGATGGATATGACAATGTTAATGTATTTGATATTGGCGGAATAGATCTGCAACGCTGCTGCTGAATTGCTGCTGCTGTTGGTTATTGCTGTAGTTGTAGATTATTGCTGCTGCTGCAAGCAAGTACAGGAACTTGCTACTGCCAATGCATACGGCGATATGGTGCTGTGAGTATTCAAGACATTCCGCTGCTGCACATTTCTTTAATAGCATAATAACCCGTAGCAGATCTATACAGGTGGAGCTGGGGAAGGTGGAGGGTTTCAGAGAAACTCTGAAAGAGCGCTGCAGGAATCTCTAGTGGATGCTAGCCAGCCATATAAATGCAAGGCAGTAAGCTCATTGGCTGCATATACAGCATGAACCAATCAGCTTGTGCCAAGTCGTTTAACTCTATGAATATCATCAGTTACGTTAACAAACCGTCAGCCTGCACCATCTAGAGTTTCATGACTGAAATAAATAACAACTACTACTACTACTATCAGTAGTAGTAGTAGTAGTAGTAGTCGTATTGTCTTTATTTTGTATTAACTAAAATTATTTAAAACAATACTTGCTTTTTTATGTAAATTATTATTTTACTTGCTGTTTTTCTTGTTATAAATTCTCTTACAAATTGGAAGGGAAACAGTTTTGCAATTTTGAATTTTTCTCAACTGAGAGCAGATCATTACTGGATAAGCAGGAAGGAGCGTTCGCAGAATACCTCCTCTTTCCATGCAGAAAAAAATGAAAGCTTTGATCTTAGCAGATCTTAGTTTTCATCCCGCTCAAACGATGACTTGGCACTTTCCGTGAATCTTTTTGGAGGAAGCGCTCGTGTTTCTAGCCACCTACGCAGACGTTGTGTTGAATTCCAATGCTGGAAATGCTAGCGGAGTCTTTTTCTGGTACGTGCATGTTTTGTGAAGATTGCTAGCATCTCCTCCGCCTGGCGTCTGCTGTTTACCGTCCCCAGACCCCTCCACACACCCCCAGTAAACGGATGCTCCCACACCCCCTCCTCCCTCCGCAACAGTCTACACATGCCTGGCAGGGGCCAAATTGATTGGTGTGCTCTCTCCCTTCAAAAGGACCTGAACTCAATTTGCTTGCAATGGCTTCAATTTCCTGGCCAGCCCAAATCTGCCCTCTTTTTTCTGAGGCTTTTTTTTTTTTTTGCCTACTCTTCCTGGAGGACCGTCATTTCATTTCATTATTTTGTGCGAATCCACCTGCCCTCTCCGCCTACTATTCATCCTGCGACAGAGATCAGCGTGTGTGTCTGTGTGTATTTGTGTGTTTCCTGAGAGGACAGAAATCTGTTTGCCTTCAAGCCCAGATGTCACCTGGTCTACTGAACCGCTGCAAAGAAAAATGCACACATTTATGCAAAGACCTGTCATGATGGTTTCATGGCATGTGCATTACAGTAGGATCCAAAAGTATCTGTCAATACTAAGGGATTTCTTGCATTTAAACCTTTGAAATACATTTGAAATGTTGAAGTGACTGACTTAAATTGAAAATAACTAATGATTTTTGTACATTATATTTAGTAAATTACTGAAAAAAAAAGTGGAAAGTGGTGTAAAAACCAAGGGATGCCACATCAGAGACCCTCATCTAACCACATCCAATCAGTTAATTGTATACTATTAAGTCTCAATGATTGGTTTTAATACCTCATAGATGATTAACATTTTAGCAGACAAAAGGGGCTGTATGCATCAAACCAAAACCACCTCAAACAATAAATCTGAATGCAGGAAACTAAACTGACCACTTGTAATTATCAAATGAGCAGAAGTAATAGAAAAGCCACATTGCTGCTGGTCAGGTCAATTTAGACTGCTTTAGAAGTGAATCACCTTCTGTTATATATCTGTATCAGCTCTAAATGACACATCCTCCCTACTAAGTCAACATAAGACAACCAAGTATATATGCATGGTAATGCCTAATAATAATATATGACTGATTTTGTATGTTCATTGGAAGTACTAAAATGGTGGAAATGATGGACTAATTACAATTTAGACAACTCATCCACTTGGAAAGCACCACTTTTGCAATCAATGAATCAATAAACAAACTTATTTGTGAAATATGAAAACACATACATGTTACTCTATTATTGCATAAAACACTTAAAACTCTGATGCTTCAGAAGGAAACACAATGCATTAAGATCCAAACTTTGAATTTGAAGATCAGGGTAAATGTAACTTATTTTATACTCTGGGATATATATATATATATATATATATATATATATATATATATATATATATATATATATATATATATATATATAAATA
>NW_015505769.1:818081-825793 GCF_001515645.1 Sinocyclocheilus grahami | reverse complement strand
ATATATATATATATATGAATGAATAAATAAATAAATATTTATTTATGCAAAATAAGAAAAATGTACACATCTTCATTATGTTCAAAAGTTTACACCCCAGGCTCTTAATGGATCGTTTTTCTTTCTGAAGCAACAGTGAGGGTTTGAACCTTCTGTAATAGTTGCATATGAGTCCCTCAGTGTGAAAAGATGGATCTCAAAATCATATAGCCATTGTTGGAAAGGGTTCAAGGATTTTTCTGAAGAACAGCGGGCAGTTTAACTGTTCAGGACAAACAAGGGACTAATAAACAACTATCACAAAAAATAAAAATATAATAATAATAATAATAATTTATCTTGTGGACTACATGTAAAGTCTTATTCAGTTAAGTACTAAATAAAAAATAACATGAATTTTGTATGATCTCTCAACTGTATATACAAACACACACACACACACACACACACACACACACACACACACACACACACACACACACTTTGAGTATGTTTGTTTCCGTTTTTACTTGGCCTTTCTGTTGTGTAATAATTCTCAGAGTTTCTAAAACGAACATGAACACACAAAGCAACATTTTGACATTTTTATCCCTGTCAGAAAACGTGTGATTTGCAGGGTGCAGTGGCTTATTGTGTTAAAAATTCTAGACTGTACACTTTCAGATTTTTGTTTTCTTCTAGCGCTGCTGAAAATAGCATGGCATTAATGAAACTGCCGAACTCTGAGTGCGCTGAAATTTGTCATTACATGACAGCAGCCATTTGTCATTCTGAGATTTGTAATTAATGCAGTTTATCTGCATTAACTCTTTTGATCCATCACGCTCCTGACTGCTGTGAAACATATTTTCAGGGCTGAATATCGAAAATAAATGGCACTGGAAATGCATGAAAACAAACAGCTAAAATGTGCGCTTCAATCAGCATGATGGTCTGGGTCATAAGGAGCCCTGCCGATCAGCCAGTCTGCCAAATGCGCAAACAAATTTATTTAAACGTTGACATGATGTCGAGCGGTCAGATGTTTAAGTGCATTCTCAGCCTCAAGTCTTTCTCTGCATCTCCAAGTTGTTAAACTCCACTGATTTCCCTGTCATAGCTGATTATCAAAAAATAGGGTGCGAAAAAAACAAATAAATTAAAGTCAGGAAAGTTCTCAGACACCTCAGCAGAGGCAAGCCCCTCTATCTCAGTGCCTGTGTTCGTCCGACTGTAAAGTAATTGCCCGTCCAGACCTGATGAGCGGCAGAGATGGTGTCTGCAGTGGCCCGAGGAAGTCGTCTCATGGCTGGGCATGAGATTGGAAAAGCCAGCCCCTGGTTTGCTCGAGCTCCTGGGAAATTAAGTCACCATGTATTGAGGTATTGAAATGAAGTATTGAACATGCCTTCCCTGACTCAGTCACTGGTCCAAACGAGGTAGAGACAGCCAAATCCCTTTATGAAAGGAACAAGAATTAAGGCCATCCCATGAGATCTCTGGGACATCTATAATCTCACAACACCTCCGTACAGTCAAGCAACTCCTCACTGTGAATATACCAGAATGTCTTCCTTTTCAGACACACCCAATTCAATTTTGCTGGTTTTCCATTGCTGAACCCACACAGCCAATGCGTTTGCCCACCAGTTAGTAACATGATATGTAACTGCTGTCTACTCTAGTTCTACCCTTGGCAGAGGAATGTCGGGTTAATTTGATGCTTTATTCGATTCTAGTACATGATTGTTTCCAGCCCACATTTGCAGTTCAGCCAGAGTGTGTTTGATTGACAGATTAAGGGATGTGGTTGAGTGACAAACAGTGGATTTATTAACCCAAAAGTGACCTTAAAGCCTCCAAGGAGGGTTTGCATGGAACATAGCATTCAGAGGATAAAAGAGTAGGTAAAGAAAAAAAGAGACTCAAGCCAACACTCCTTTCAACTAAATTCCAAAAGTGATTTTCTCATTAAGGAATCTATTTTTGCATCTTTCCTGAGCATTCAAAAGGCCGTTCGGCACAGTTTAAAGTGTCCAGTCTGCACATGACATCCCGCCATAAGAGAGGTAATAGTCATCTCTCTTTCCCTGCCAATCACCATATTACATGTAGCATCTTACTGAGAAAATACCATCAATACTACTCCCCCTCCTCCTACTACTACTACTAATAAGTAATCAGTATTCTTTAATAATTAATAATGATATTTAATTTTTCATTATCAGTGTCGGTTGAAGATATAACAATTATGCAAGTGTAATAAAACAATAAGAGAATGTAATATAAGATATGCAACATTAAAATATATTATATTATTATTAGTAAAAATAGTAGTAGTGGTAGTATTAAAATGTGAGTGGCATTTTTCACTATGATGCTGAGATGTTGTGGGTGGTTTCTTACACCATGTCTTCTGGGCTCTAGATACGCCTTTAATGTAAGTCAAGGGATTTTATTTGCACATTTTATTGCCCACCAAGTGAAAATCATAGGTAAGCACACCTTTCTCCCAACAAGCCTTACAATTCAAGGTATCCTCCACGTCCACAGCACAAACAGCACAGCTCACACACTAAATCTCTAATACTAGCACAAGCAATACTAACACTGATGCTAAGCACCACTAATAAACAGAGAGAAAAAAACAAAACAATGCCACATAATGCACGCATGTTTTGTTCCAAACTGACTCATTGTGGAGGAGTGTGTGTTTAAACATGACCCTGGTGCTGTAATTCTGTTTGGTTCTGATACTAAATCTCTTATCTGATATCTCTTTCACTTAGTTTCTCTTTCTCAGTTTTCTCTGGCTCTGTAATTCCTCTGGGCTTAAATAAAGAGATAAGGCATCCAGTGTAAGTAATGGTGTGCACCCACGCAATCCTAACTAACTGCGCTTCAGTCCACACGGACCACTGCCAGTCCATGGGAAACCCCACTTCATAGTGTGTGTGTGTGTGTGTGTGTGTATGTGTGTGTGTGTATGTGTAATTCCGAAGCTCTGAGCTGTTAGTTAATGCCTTGCATTACAGCCAGTGTAATATATACGTTCTGAAGAATACTGAAAAGTACCTCCAATCATTCAGCTTGTAGAAATAATAGTCCTTCATACTGAAAATCAAAGTCAGATGTATATTATTATCAGGCCTGCACAGATATCTACGGCCACAGATATATATCTATCTATCCATCCATCCATCCATCCATCTATCAACAAAAGCAAACATTTAACATCTTGACAAATTTGCGTAAAATAAAAAACACACATTTAAATCCATTCTATGTATATTATTTCAGCTTTCTTGTATAAGTAAATTAGTAATTATTAAACTAAAATGTAAAAAGTTAAACTTAAAATTAAAGTTATTAAATATTTGCATAATCACTAATTACAGCATATATGATGTTTGTGTGTGTGTGTGTGTTTGTGTGTGCGTACATATATATATATCTCAGGAGCCCAGTTTTAATAAAACGTAAATTCATCCCCCCAACTACAAGTGTGTTCACGTATAAATTTTCATGGGCCAGTGTGAATAAATCTAGATTTAAATGTACACTCTAAAAAATGCTGGGTTGTTTCAACCCAATGTTGGGTCAAATATGGACTAACCCAACTGTTGGGTTAAAAAGTTAATTTAAAAATGTAACCAAAATTTAACCCAACAGTAGGGTTAATCCATATTTGACCCAACATTGGGATGAAACAACCCAGCATTTTTTAGAGTGTAAAGAGACAAGATTGTGACACTACAGTATATGGTTTACGTGTGTTTTTCCAAATAATCTCCAGGTAATAAATAAATTAAGTATATGAATAATGCAGTGCTAATTGACATATGTGATAAAAATGGCAAAACAGTTTTTGTAGTATATAAATCAATCATAAAATTGTCATAAGGAAAATATAGCAAAGATAATATAGAATACAAATTATTGGTTATTGTCCAGCAGCAATTAAAAGTAAGAGATAAGTTACTAAGTTACTAACTTGATGAGATTCATGCTTGGCTTTAATAAATAGAATATTGATTACATGGTTAATGTAAAAATAGAATATATATATATATTTTTCTTTCTTTTTTTCTGATAGTGTCAGTGTTTATTTAACCAAGAAAATGTGACTGGGACATGAATTTACATTTAATTTATGAAAAATAAAAAATAAAAACATCCTTGAGGCCTTCTCATTTCAGCACCCCATCGCACTCCACTGATGGTTGAGGTGGATAGCAATGGTCTCACACATTAACTGTGACACCAGAAGATCCAGCTGCTGTATATTCAAACAGGGAATATTCAAACAACAATTTACACCTTCATGTGAGCTCCAGGGTTTAATCTTGCACATATACGGCGTCTTGAGAAACTGAGAAATAAGGAAGGTGTTTTTAAAGGGGCCAATCATAGAAAATAAAATATTCCTTCAGAGTGCAAAGCTCCCGCCACCCATACCATTTTTGAAAGCTGACCTTGTTTGGGGGCGTTTTTACTTCAATGTTACATTTCACATGTGAAAATGTGAGCCAATCAAGTCTTTTACATATAGAGGTCTTAAAGTTACAGCAGCAAAAACAGGCTGTTTAGTTCCAAGGGTCAGAGAGAATGTGGAAAGGGTCATTAAAAAACTAAATTATGACTGCGAGAAACCTTGAATAGCCTTATAACTTCAGGGGAAAATGCAAAAGTGTCGTATATTTTATTTAGGATCAGAAATGCATTCCCACCTTGGAATCCGAGTAATAAACAACTCTTGCATATCTATGCACTAGAATAATATCTCCGGCTTCATTCTGCATTCTACAAACGAAAAGCCAGGGTTCTCATACATCAAAATCATTCCAACAAACTCCTCCGAAACGCACGGCAGCACCAAAAACACATCCGTATGCAGCGCGTGCATGAAATATTCCGACACGCACGCTGAATTGAATGTTAACGTATGAACCATACGTGCTTCAAGTGAAATACGGCAGCTGTCTGCTATTCATCTACTCCTGTCCTTCTGTATTGTCTTCACTCATATCTCAATGGACTGCGTCTATTGTCTCAGCATGCATCAATGCAATGTCCTCCATTACTCGCACAACACCGAGGTCGTCCACCTCAAACATCAAAAGAATGATAAGCAGCCGTGATTCAGAGAGATGCATGTGAAAGGCAACCGCTCCATTTTCTGTGCATCACAATATCGCAGGGTCATTACACTGGGCAAGGATCAATACAAGAAAAATCACAAGTGATTGGGCCTGCCACTCAAGACGAATGCAGGCCCAATCCTCTCTTGTACCATGCGACGCACTCCAGGTCCTGAGAGCGCATTCATCATTCCTGCTTTAATGTGCTTAACCTAACGAGCGCTGTTTAGAACGAGCGGGGGAGACTGTTTTGTTGAAGTTATTCAGGCCAGCTCTTCCCTTTGTAATGGATGGGGATGACTGAGGCAGATTGTGTCTGCTCCCTTTATCTTTATCTGTGAGAGAAGTGGCTGATGAGAGTGTAAGCAGAAGATGATGTAGATGACACACTACAGTGGGCTCTGTATCAAAACCTAGCGAGATGCTTTGCTGCGTACCGTCTACATAGGCAGCTGCCAGCTGAAATGAACTTCAATCATGACTGTTTTGGAACACTCTATATCGGCAACAACTCATGTGCCACTTCTAATGGCTGATTTCAATAGAGTTTGGTGTTAACATCTTGCTAATGCGGTGGTACTAAAAATACACATGAATACCGAATAAACTATTTTGATCAAAACGTTTTGATATTTATTGAAATGTAAAACTTTTATTAGCAACAATGTAGTTGTATTATATAATTATCGTTCAAAAGTTCAAAAGGTCTTATAAACAGATTAATATTTAGCAAGGATGCATTTAATTGTTTAAAAGTATAACTAACAATTTTTTAACTAGTACAACATTGATGTTGTTCTTTATTTTCTATTTACCAAAAATGTATAAATCACAGTATCCACAAAAATATGAAGCAGCATAACTGTTTCAACATTAAGAAATGTTTCTTGAGCAGCAAAGCAGCAAAATATAATGATTTCTGAAGGATTATGTGACACTGAAGACTGGAGTAATGATGCTTGAAATTGTAATAGTATTTCATAATATTACTGTTTTTAGTACACACACACATATATATAAAAATTTTTTTTTTTTTTTTTTTTTTTTTTATCTAATAAATCCTGCCTAGGTGAGACTTCCCTCAAAAAAATAAAAATAAATAAATAAATTGTATTGACCTTATTTTTTCATGATATTTTATAATATAATATTACACCATATGAAAAATATATATTTATAATTTGCATCTTAGTTGGATTTCATCTCGAACTTGATGCCATGCATTTTGCCAAGCATTGGGTAGAACAGTCCATTTAATTATGTAAAATTAAATCAAATCAAATTTAAAATCTAGAACAGAATAAAATATAATTCAATTCGTTATTTGATTTATATTATAAAGAACTATATTATTTTATATTATATAATTATATAATATTTTATATTATATAATTATATATTTAAATATCAAAAATATGAATAATTTACACTATACACAAACACACTGTAAAAATATAATGCACTATATATTTTTGTTGCTTTGATAAGAATACACATGCACAGAATATGTACAATTCACACTGATTTAGAGCAAAATTATGAACCTGAAGAGAATATCCTCACTCAGTCTTGATAAAACATATATATGTTGAATGATTAAACAACACTTCCTTTATTCAATAGATACCACTGTTTAAACAGGAACTCCTCGTATTTCAGTACAGTGCTCTTTTGAAGTGAACAAATTCACATCAAACTGCTTTGTAGAGGGAGCATCTGCAATGAAAATAAATGCATTAAAATGCGAATGCAAATTTGGCATCAAGCATGTAACACCAGGCAAGGTGTAGTACAGTACAGCAGGACACATGCAAGCCATTATCGGTGTGTTTGAGATTTAGAGATAGCTTAATACGACGTTTTCTGCTAGCACTTTCATCTTCAGCGCCTTGCCTTGACTTTCATTAAAAGTCTCATAGTGGAGCACAGGGAGCCAAAGGAATGTTTGCCTTAGCGAATTCAAAAAGCGAAGAGGCCTAACCAGTCAGTTAGGTAAATAAAGTAAATAACAAAGCAGGAGTTGCTCTGATGGTGAAGAAAACATAAATGTGCAGTAAAAGAGTGTGAGGAGATGGAGTGTAGAGGTAGAGTCAGACGAAAGACTACCTTCAGAGACAGCATCCTAACCCCAAAGAGACCTAAAGTGATTTAAAACACTCCTCATGGACGACAAAACAGCATAACGTCTAGTTAATGCATGCCTTGTAATCACTGAAACGTTTTCTGAATTTCATGACCGTCAGTAACCACTTCCGAAAACTATATACAAATACACAGTGCCATAAATGGATCCTACCTCATGCAAAATTGACTTGACAAAATATTTTTTGACAGAATTTTTAGATTCTACAACTCACTTTGAAATGATTGTCACCCCCAAATGTTGACAATTTATGGCAAGGAACTCTTTGTTGTTTGAAAAGTGTTTTCCCCCACACAATTTATTCTGCATACTCTGACATTTGCCTATATTGAACTAATATTTTATAAATAAATAAATATTATAAATTTAATAAATATTCTGAATCAGTTTTTATTTTAATATTTTCTGTTTTCATTGTAATTTTATTTAAAGTTTTAGCAGTTTATATA
>NW_015505769.1:794984-817788 GCF_001515645.1 Sinocyclocheilus grahami | reverse complement strand
TATATATATACATTATTTTATTTCACTTAATATTTATGTTATTTTAAGTAATAAAAATGTGTTTTTTTTTATTATTTCAGTTTTAATTAACTATAATAACCCTGGAACACTGTTCCAGCCTCTGAATATTAAGCAAATAAATAAATAGTAATCGTGACTATTTCTCTTGAGATATTATTTCTGAAAATATCATTGTTTCAGTCTTCCACATCTCCCCCATTGACTTCCATTCAAACAGAACCGCCTCTGGTCTCCTGCCGCGTTATGCATTTTTGAACAGAGATTGAAGGTTCACCCCGGGGGTAAGTGCTCTGTTTCACGTTTGTTGCAATAAGTTATAGGATAGATGTGAAACTGCCTTAGAGTTAGGCCAAAATGCGGCATCTTATAAGGCAGCATAACTGTTCAGAACAGCCTTTACAGAGTGCGTCTTAAAATAGGTAGATCACTATGGTTTGAAACAGATCTCAAGAGAAGAAGAAAAGGAGAGGATGAGTTGATTTAAAGTGCACTAGTCCGTATTCATAGTCATCCATCTAAACTCATTGGCACTGCTATGTGTGTCACTACCAGCAAATAATCTTCTCGCTGAGAACTTATTATCTCGAGCATCATTACTGCACTATGAAAGCCCCGTGATGAAATTTGGCTTTTCAAGTCTCTCAGAGAGACCTAGACAAACCCAAAGCCGGGGTCAGAGCGTGATCATCGGCTGGATTTGTGAATCAGTGAAAGGTGCTCTGTAATGAGGTGGCCGCTGCTGCAGGCACTCCCTCTCACGGCACCGCTAATGCTCTAATTGGATTATTATGGTCATAATTAAGGATGGAACACACAGCAAAGAGCCACTGAGTCTAGAGCTCATTACTGTTGTTCAAATGCACAAACAGACGTGGCAAACAAGATTTATAAGACACAAAGGGGACGTCTCTGCTCAAATATCAACTGCTCTGTGTGTGTTATGACAGATGGCTGAGGGCAGACTGTGTGTTTTCAAAGCAGTGTGTGTGTGTCTGACCCACAATAAATGGCTAATCTTTAATTTTGCCGTGCAACGATGACATATACACAAATGGCTCACTCATGACTTCACTGTTCTAAGAAAAATACTGGAAACAAAAACCCAACTAAGTTGAAAACACAGCATTCTGATGAATTTCTGACATAGAAACACCAAATCGTAACACTTTACCAGACAAACTCAACTGGGTGATCTGCAACTGAAGAAGGAAATAAGACAGATAACAATATTGAAGGAAAGGATAAGAGTAAAATGAGCAGAAGTCTGTCCAACATTGTGTTGTTTCTGGCTGTGTGTAGCACATCCAGCTCTGCGGTTGACATTTACAAGTCTTAAAGGGTTAGATCCCCAAAACATAAAAACTCTGTCATTATTTTACTTCCCCTAATCATTCCAAACCTGTATGACTTTATGGAACTCAAAAGATGATATTTAAAAAAAAAAAGATCATTAAAAAAATTGGATTGATTGATTGATTGATTGATTAATTGGAGGAAAGTCATGTAATGGCACGATGGTGACTAAATTGCCTCATTTTTGAAGACTGCACCCTCTGCGGGTCGCATTTGTCAGCCACATACGTCATAAAGGCTGTCTCATTTCAGAAAAGCAACCATTACTTTCCAAAGTTAGAAAGAAATTACAGCAATTTATGTCTCACCAGGAAGAATAGTCTATTCTATAATGCTTTTCTGAAATGAGACAGACTTGATGACGTATGTCGCCGAAAAATGCGACCCCCAGAAAGCACAGTCTTCGAAATAAGACAGCTAATAATGACAATAAAAAATTGTAGGTAAACTATAACTATATATCCTTTTAAAAGCACAGGAATATAAACAGCCTGTTTAATTCTAAGGATTAGAAAGAGTGTTTTTTTTTTCAGAAATCACTTTTTTTTTTATTGCGCATTCCAAGTAATATCAATCAAACTGCAGTTGGGTTGTTTTGATTAAGTAATAATAACTTAAACAAATACAGGTAATTTACAAAATTAAAGTAATTAAAAGTATGTATTTTTTACATATTAAAAGTTTGTTTTATAGCAAAAGCAGATAACGCCAACAGTGTTTTTTTGGCAAAAGCAGATAACACCACATTCATGTTTTAGAGGTAAAAAAAACACTAGTTTAATCTTTGTAATCTCCTCAGATGACTGTAGATGCCTGACAAACGTTGTTGTTGTTGTGATCATAAACTGTATGGATGTGACTGCACGCAATACACGGAGCTTTTCCCTCACCGTTGTAACGCAAGGTTCCGTGAAAATGTTTCAGCTTTTATTTTCCTTTTTCGCCCTGAAGAAGATATCACAGCTTCATCAAGTTCAATGAAACTATCCATCCTCGACCACTTTTAGTCAGCTTTGGCGAAACTCCTCTAAGCTAGTACGTCTTTTCAAAGTGAAAGTAGCTTTGTCACCAGACCTGAATACAGCGTGCTGATTCGCTAAAATGGATTTATCGGCTTCTGTTCAAAAACAACGGGCGCTTGTCGGCTTCTGCAGTAAAACGTGAACTCGCGATACCTTGAAAGTGGACAAAACCGGCTTTTTTGACAAAACGTGTTTAGGGTTCAGATCGCACTATATGTGGAGAATATTGTGGAGTTTATCGGTTTTTGCAAATGAACTCTTCATATATATATATATATATATACTAACATTATAAGTGAAGCTGATGGGGGAGAAATAATTCATACAAAAGTATTATCTGACCCTCTAAAGACATAAAACACATTACATGTCCACACCCCGAGGATATCCACACATAAGAAAGCACAGATTATTATAACCACACATCTAAGTAAGACATCTAAGATTCAGGTCTGTCTCTTATTCCCTAGCTCTCGCACAAGCTCTCATTTTCCACGATGATCAGAGCGCTGTCAATCTCAACCTGGTCATTGCATCAGGGATGAAAGAGAAGACATGTTTCACTTGCGTCAGAAAAGTCATGGAAAGAAAAGAGTCACAATCGGATGCGTTTTGCACCCGCTACGGTCTCTCTCTGACAGCTAATTATGAAGTTTGCATCCCTCTGTGCTGTGAAAGTAGCTGCTTTATAAAAGACGGAAGAGTTATAGAACCCCATTACTCCAATGCTCGAAATAAATGGAGGTTCGAGTAGCAGGATTGCTCTCTTCCGAACGTGCAAATCAAACACAGTCGTTTCATCCAACTCTCTAGAGAAGAGAGAGCTTTGAGAGACTTTGATGTAGGCCCACAGAGGATACGGCACGTCAATTGAAAACATAGTTTTAGGGCTTTTTTGTCATTATTATTTTAAACTTTGGTATAAAATAAAGACAATTGACTGTTTGGCTCCTTTTGTAAGTGGCCTTCTGAACCGAGTATCCAGTTTGTATGTTTATGATCTTCCTCAAAAAAAAAAATTAACAAACAAATATATGAACGACTTTTCTTGTCAGGCGAAACAAAACAATTCTAGTTGTGGTAAACAGCAAACATGACTAATATAATATTCAGAAAGAAAAAAAAAAGCATTAATATTAATAGGTTTATTCCTCAGTTTGAATGCCTAATGCAGTTCATTGTGCATTCAGGCTACCTGTCATGAGACACCAACATAACAAGGAGGGCGATTTATTCGGCAGAGTTGAGTCCCACGCAGGGCTAAGAAGATAATAAAGATTAATTTACCATTAAAATGAAAGACTAGAGAATCTTTGCTTTCACTCTGTTCCTTATGAACTCTCTGTATATTGAGGATAATGGGCTACATATCATCTTTCTGGATCCTCAAAAGAAAGCCTGTCCTCTAATTCGGTCCTAAATTCGAAGTCTTATCTTTCCATCATCATTTACTCACCCACATGTCGTTCTAAACCAGTATGATTTTCTTTCTTCAGTGGAACACAAAAGGTGAAGAAAATTCTGGCTGCTCTTTTCCATATAATGAAAGGGAAAGGGGACAGGTGCTGTCAAGCTCTAAAAAAGCACCATAAAAGCATCAAAAAAGCAGTCAATACAAATCATGCACTACATTATACATCTTCAAATCCATACAATGGTTTTGTGTGACGAACAGACGATATTCACTGAAAATTTTACAAGTTTTCAAAACCATATAATAGTTTTTGTGTGATGAACAGATGATATTTACAAAAAATCTTACATTATAAATCTTCAAATCCATACAATAGTTTTGTGACTAACAGACGATATTCACTGACAATCTTTAAAAAGCAGTCAATACAACTCATGCGCTACAATATGTCTTCAAATCCACACAACAGTTTTGTGTGACTAACAGACAATATTCACTGAAAATTGAACAAGTTTTCAAAACCATGTAATAGTTTTTGTATGACTAACAGACGATATTCACTGAAAATCTTACATTATAAGTCTTCAAATTCATACAGTAGATTTGTGTGACTAACATATGTGACCTGTGCTGGCAAAATGAGTCACAATGAGCACATTTTCAAAACTGAGTTATTTTTATGTTCACATTCTCCATTAAAAGACCTTCAGAATGATGTATGATTTGTTGGAATCGAGCTGCACCTGTTTGACGTCGATAGAGTCAACAGAGTCAATTTTGACAAAAATCAAGTTAAATGTTTCTGAAGGTTCCAAAGCAAAGTCACCTGCAACATTGCGTATTTTCCTCCAGTTCTTTTCTTAATAATAATTAGTATATTAATAATCACAATATAGCTATTTTTTATTTTATCTTTGTTATCATAAATAAGAATAGATGCAAAAAAGTAGAACAAATATATAAAAAGAAACAAATAATGCATTACGTTTTACATTTTACATATAAACAAAAGCATTCAAGTAAGAAAAACGAATAATCAAATGTAAAAATCCATTTAGTCTGTTAATTACAAATAAATTGATTATTAAAACTACAAAAGCAGTTCAATCAAGAGCAGCAAGTGATACCCTCTTTTATTTTATTGTTAGATTATCATTAATGAGACAGACGGCATATATTAAGACCTATTGTAGTGCACGGATCTAATATAATGTTACACATCAGATGTTTTTCCCCAACAGTTCCCCAAACGTTCACTTAAAACGTAACCGATTATGTTAGTGTGAATACTTAAATACTATAATTTTGTGCATATGTGTATATTTATCGGGATCGCGTGGAGTCGGAAGCGCCTTTGGATGACATTCAGCGTGAGAAGCGAGTGGAGAAAAGGTACTCCTCTCAGAAAACGTACAAATAACGATCATTTTAGATGTTTAATTACTATTTGGAGCATTGAGATCGCTAGACGAGGGCTTAATGAACAAATTTTTGTGAAAACCTCAAAATCAACTAAATTTTTTATTTTTCACTTTTTTTTGCCTGAAGCTCAAAATTACCCCATGCGCATTCCGGACTCATTTTGCCAGAACGGGTCACATATGATATTCACTGAAAATCTTCCCCTCCAGAAGATCCGAATCTAATTAAATGTTTTTAGACATGTTTTTGATTCCATGACCAATCAAATCATTGACGTCAAACCTTAAGCGACCTATGTAAATGTATTAGATTTCAATCAATCAAACTTTATTACAGACTCAAGGTCCAAATTTAAAAGACAACAGGACAACATATTGAACCCATAACATCTATCACACACACACACAAAAAAAATGTGAAATACAGCAATACCAATGTCTCCACAGCTTTGACTGATACCGTGTAGTACTAACCCTTATAGACCCACAATAATCTCATTGTTAGAAGAATTATGCCAGCAGATAAATCTATATATGTACGATTTTGTAACAGTGCTTTATATTTGATCTGAGATCTACTTTTATTTTACAGAATAGAGAGCACAAGTTATATGGACCACTCTTAATACTTTCCCCACTGGCTTTCATTACATGGAAAAGGGCAGCTAGTATATTCTTTAAAAATATCACCTTTCGGCTTGCAGAAAAAGAAGGTCACAGGGGGGGTTGAATGACATGAGAGTGAGTAAATGATGACAGAATTTTCATTTTGGGGCGAATTATTCATTTAACAAGGTGAATAAAGGGAATGAGAGCAATGGAGAGCGATGAAGTATCTTTGTCACGGTGAAGTGAGATCAGTCAGAGGTTCTATAGATAACAGTTCTCACTGTTACCAAAGCAACGCCTGAAGCGTGACAGAGCAAGTGTGACAATCATGCTTGGCAGGGTCAAGGGAACAGCAGACCTGAGCGAAGGAAAGATGGCCCCCCACTGAAAAAGACACAGATCATCCTTCTTTCTTTGAATGCACGAGCATGGCTGTGACCTTGAGAGTCAGAGCACTCTCTGAAGAGCCATTCCATTAGTGTTAAACAGGCGAGTGCTGCTCATAATATGTAGTGACACTTTGAATCACTGAGATATTCTTTACAGATTTTCCTTTTCACATTCATCATTAGCCAGCGGCTAATAAGAATGATCACATTTAAAGTCAAATAAGGCCATTCGCAATGCATTTTCTGACAAAAAAATATAATACAATTGAATGCAGCATCTGATATTGTCTATTAGGAATTGTTTACAGTGAAGGGACTATTGACGACAAAGAAAGTATAAAGTCGTTTCAGAGTTATGGGTCATTGACAAAAAATTTAAAACACAACAAGCTCTTAGAAAAGTATTCACAATGGTTTCATAACAATGACTTTTACACAATTTTCAACAAAAGTTAACATTTAATGACCAAGAATGTGATGTAACCATCAAGCAAAAGTTTTTGAGACACGCAAATCGTAATCATTATAAACAATTAAATAAATAAATTAAAATAATAATAATAATAAATACATCAACTATGACTTTTGCCTCAATAAACCCTTTCTTTGCTGCTTATTTATAGTTAGTAGGGTAGTTGTTAGTTTAGGTATGGGGTAGGTTTAAGGGATCTAAAATATGTTTATGCAGGGGATATTAGTGGAGTGCGAAGGGATGGATTGAAGCCCCGCCCACTCTCCCGCCGCTGAGGGTGAACTACCACTGGCCTCTAGAAATGTTGTGGACTATTTAGAAGTGGAATCGTCTGTCTTCCCGCAGGGTCCGTCCATCCCTGCCCCTCTTGAGTCTTCTGAATCGTCTAACTCGATAGTATCTTCTGAATCTCCTGAGCCTCTTGTGTTCCCTCCCAGCCTTCATCTCCCGCCTCCTCTCCATATATCTGCCAGTTTTTTTGCCCTGTCTTTGCTGGTTCCTGTAAGCCCCTCAGCTCACCCTCAGTTAGCACCATCCTGGAGCCTCGTCTCGCTAAGGGTCTTCCAGTCTCCAGCTCTGACGTGAGGATCCCCTATCTCCGCCTCCATCCTCCGAGGCCTGGATTCCACCTTGGCCCTTCGACCCATCGGCTCCGCCTTGGCTCCAAGCTCCCTCGTCTTCCCCGTGGCCCATCATCTCAATGGCTCCCTTGTCCCTCCGGCTCCACCATGGTCAGTCATCGTCCATCCATCAGCAAGGGATTCCACTCTTTCGGCTGCACCTTGTCCCTCCATCAATCTGGCTTTTACTTCCCTCCAGATCCACCTTGGTCCTCAGTCACTCCGGCTTCTCCATTCTTCAGGATCGCCGCCTCCGATAGCGACGATGCCGATAGAGGAGGAGCCCTGGGAGGAGACAGACCGCCGAAGAGCTAGGGTGACATTGAGGGTCCTCAGGAGCTGCTGACTCCGCCTTGGCCCTCAGGACCCTCGATGTCACCCTGGCTCTGTCACAATGTCACAATGTCACCCTACCTCCACCATGGGCCATCATGACTGCTCTGCTCTGGGTCTGCGCCTCAGGACATCCTCCATCACTGCCGCCGGGGTCTTGTCGTCATCATCCACCGCTTGTCACTGCTCCTCTCATCATTCGGCCATTCCTGTCTGCTCTTCAGCCTGTCATTAATTGCTTGTCCTCTCCTCGTCCACCTCCAAAACCCCCTCCATCCCTCCCTCTTTGTTTGTTTCGGCGCAAAGTTACGCCTCGCCGGAGGGGGGTGTAATGTCACTATTATATTCAGTTTAGCTCTATTCTAAGCCTTTTAGTTTGTTTTCCCTCAGTTCATGCCTTCCTTTGTTTTGATTTCCTGCCACTCTTTAATTTCCATGGCCACCTTCATTATTACTTCTGTGTTTCAGCCGTGTTTCATTAATCATCTCGTTTGTGCCTGCTTTATATAGTTTACCCACACAGTCACTCTTTGTACAGTCACAGTTATGTTTATGTGTTTGCTAATGCCTGTCTGCCTGCTCCTTTTGGATTTATTGTTTCACTTTGTCGTGTGAAACTTCATTCATCTGCCTTCATCTGTCTGCCTGCAAACACTGTGACACTAGTAATATGCATGCTAATAAACAACTACTTAATAGTAAGAATTGGTCAACACTAAAAATAAAACAAAATGATAAATGCTGATGCCATGGGTTAGAGCCAATCGGTACGGCTATAGAAAGAAAGCACGTTTCCTTGAAATACATTTCCAAGTTTTCAATCTCAAATCAGTTTTAGACTAATCTCGCACAAAAACATTCGAGCATAAAGAGAGCCAAACATGAAAGTAATCTTCAATAGTGATTAGCTCCTTTGAAAATGTCACCAGACCATTTTGCTCCTGTCCCCTTCACAAGGAATTTCATCAGTGCAACCATAATCTTGAGCTGCCATGAAATAACAACATTCGTCACCTTCGATTTAGCAATTAAGCCATTCACACTGTCGTGTGACACCACCCACCATGCTCAAGGAAGGCAAAAATAGCTTTGGGATCTGGTTCATCTTCTATTTCAAGTCGGCTGGTGACCAAGCATGCTACATACAGACTTTGCATCGGTGACCTCCAAAGCTTCAAACCACTCCCGAGGTTTACCAGTCTATTCTTGAGCCACAACAGGAAATGTGTGACTCTTTCATGCATTTTTTTTTTTCGTTGCACCACTTTCTTTTACTTTTGCGGTCTCTCTCCAGCCATTTAGCCACCTGAACTGGTGGTAAAGGTCTAACTGAGCCCTCATACCCATAGTGTCTACTAATTATTCTCTCAAGTGCCTCTGGATTCTTGAAGCACGTTCTCGAAGAGGTCTTCCTCCCTTCATAGCAGCTGAGCAGTGTTCTCTGAGGCATTTCTGAGAGGTGTCCGCAACTTCTCTAATTGCTCTGCTTTTCTGCAATCCTCACAGAGGCCATGCACTGAAATCAACAGTGAAGCAAACTTCTGAATTATTCGGATGAACTTGACTTACATTCAAGGTTCTATGCGAGCGTGTCGATATTTGATAGATCTCAGTGAGTATGTTGGGGGCAGAAGGCACAGATGGTCTCAAAGAAGTTAAGTTATAGAGTTGTCTCTTCAGTATTTTAGTAAACCAACCTCATGTTTCATTCATGAGACCCCTTGACCTTGTGGGCAACCCCAAGCACCTCTCTGACTCATTTTCTTTCCCAGAAAAGTAATTCCTTCTATACTGCTAAGTGGTCAACTCTGTCCAAACCTGATGCCCTCCTCTCTGCTCTGGATGTGGGTGAAACAATTGATCCGTTGGCAGGAGAAACCGACTTCTTAACAACGAATCTGAGTGTGAGAATTCTTGGTTTCTTGTTCCATTTCTTTTCCAAATGCTGGTCAAGCATCAAGGCTTGCTCTGCACTCACTTGCTATTAAAAAGCTGCTGACTCTATACAACGGCTAATATAGGTCTCACACAGACAAACACAATGATCCTCATGCTGTGAGATGTGCATGCCTAGAAAGAGCATATATATCTTGTCAAATATGTGGAGTTGTAAATTAAAACATCAAATGGAAATAACAATGTGCACAAAAAATATACAATAGTTTGGCACAATTGGATGTTCAAGCATTAGTACAGTCAACCAACAAAACTCTTCTATTTTAGTGCCAAGAATGTTTCAGTAATAGATCATCCTTAACAAAAACACAATGGATACTATGATGTTTTGCTGGAAACTATGGGCACAGACATAATCTGAGTGTGAACAAAGTGTGTGGGGGACAAGTTATCACCTTGGCTCATGAATATTAATTATATGACATCCACACACTACTGATTTGCTGAAAGTAATACATTTAAAAATAGGTGCTAGCCGAAGATAGCTGTTAACCACTTGTAAAACACAGGCCTTAGGCATTTTAATTTTTTTTAAATAAAATAAAAATCCTAAAATTAACTGAGAAAATGTAATTTACACTTTAAGTGGATGGGTAAAAATTTCACTGAGGAATATCAAAAGGAACATTTGTGTTGGTTAAAATATTATTGGAGGCATAGTCCTGAAAATATCTCAAAGTGAGGGGAAAAGGTAAATGTTGCATTGTCTATGGAATTGCATTGCATTGTCTGTAGTATCTCTTTATTTGTGATTTAAACACAAAAACAAAAAAAAACATACATTGTGAGCACCACAAAGTCATAAACCCAGGCATTATCAGTCAGTAACAAACACATTTGGACTAATATGGCATAAATGCCAATCATGTATCCCTGTCATTATTACACTCAAAAGCACACAGCGGGATTAAGTACTTAAGAGAATTTCAATAAACTAAACCACTAGCGCTGTTAACCCCTCCAACACCCCACTCATTCCGGCTCATCTCACAGACAGACGACCAGTGACTGAACCTAGTCTTTCTAATTCAAAACAATATACAAGTTTACCCTGGAGTAACAAGCAGATAAATGTTTCTCTCTGAAAGAGCACAATATCAGGGTGCTCATATCTGGGGTTGTATGGCAACCATAACTTCAGGCCTCAAGATCAACACTAACTTAGACTTTTATACCCATCTGTTAGTGCCCTGAAGTACTAACATAAAGAATAAAATGATTCTCTCACTGATAACTTTGAAACAACTACTGAAATAACAGTGTGTGTAATAAATAAAAACTATTGCAAAGCTAAAGTTACTTGGCCTATAAAGTATATCTGTGACCACAGAAATTAAACAAAATACAAACTTTCTTTCTACCTTCTTGCTGGTATGTGGTCTGTGAGGAAATGTATCTCAATCTAATTCAATATAGCATGCTTTATTGTCATAAAAGAAAATCTATACCCAGCAAAGCATGTACAGCTCAGTAGAGTATAATAAAAATGCTGCAAAAATAAATAATAAAAAGTAAATTACAAAAGTGCAAGTTAAATTAAATGGAACAAGAATAACTCATCTACAATTTTAGATTATGATAAAGGAAAAAGAAAATATGAAAGAAAAAAAATCAATCTATAAACTACAAAGGATTGGGTAAATAAAAGAAAGTATGACTAAATAATTTAATAATAATGTATGCATTTAGCAGACGCTTTTATCCAAAGCGAGTTACAGTGCATTCAGACTATACATTTTTTACCAGTATGTGTTCTCCTTTTGTGCTACTAACGCAATGCTCTACCACTCAGCCACAGGAACAGTATATTTAAAAATATTTATCAATCCATCTGTCCACCTTTTTTCTCTCTCTCTCCTTCCACATACAGTAAGTATATAATTTCTGGAGGATTTCTACTTCTGGATAATGTCTGTTAACTACCTTTCTCTGCATCTATCTATCTATCTATCTATCTATCTATCTATCTATCTATCTATCTATCTATCTATCTATCTATCTATCTATCTATCTGTCTGTCTGTGTGTGTGTGTGCAAGAAAAAGCACCCCATTCTAAAAAAAGAAAGCATCTCCGTGAGCTCTCTTCCCCTCTAACCTCCATTACCATGTCAGCAAACAAAATCCGAAATGAAAATCTGGCGCAGGGTGATGAGGTCACAGGCTAAAGTATGGGCGAGCGGCATCTGCACACTAACTCTTTCACCCCGATCACACCGCATGGAGAGATAAGCAGCCTCTTTCTGTTCAATACCCCAGATCACTGCATCAACACAGTGTGCTTTACACAGCTCCGTCTGGCCCTCTATCAATGGCAGAATTACTGGAACGGTTTAGCAGGAGATTCGTTTGATTTGTCCCTGTGGATCTGACAGGGAGTTCCTAAATGATACTGATGCTCCGTTCACTGACTTCCGGTAGCTCAAACTGTAGAGCATGCTAACAATGCCAAGGTCATGGGTTTGATTCCCAGGGTAAGCAAGAACTGATAAAATATAAATGTGTACCTTGAATGCAATGTAAAAGCATCTGCCAAATGAATAAATGGAAATGATGGATGTAAACAAAGCACTTTTACTTAACCTTGTGACTGAGATGAAAAGAGGAAAGAAGAGCATTATGGAATGATGGTACAGAGGGAAATAGAGTAATTTGGGGATGTATGGATGGATGGAGAGATAGAGAGAGGGAGGGATGGATGGAGAGAAGAAGGGATAGAGAGAGAGAGAAGGAGGGATGGAGGGGTTGGTCGATGCTTGGATGGAAGGAGGGATCGAGGGATGTATGGAAGGGTGGGAGGCTGCTTGGATGTAAGAATGGATGGATGGATGATTAGAGATTAGAGGATATGAGATGAGAAGAAAAGAAAAGCAAAGAGATTCGATTAGAGGCGAGAAGAGACTAAATTAAATTAAAAATGAAGAGAAGAGAAGAGAAGAGAAGAGAAGAGAAGAGAAGAGAAGAGAAGAGAAGAGAAGAGAAGAGAAGAGAAGAGAAGAGAAGATATTTAAGACTTTAATAAGATACTTCCAGCACCCTATTCACTGCATTCCACAAGGACAGACAAAGTATAAGACCCTCACAGCACATAAACACAGGAGTGTGTGCCGGTGTGACAAAATAAATCAAATTCTTAGAAAGATGCATTTTGCATTCACATTTATATTCCCGTCAGAGGCTTTCATAACAAAGCGACATTCAAGGAAGTGCACGTATTGATTACATGACAGCTGCCTAGGTAGGCAGCTAAAGTGCGAAACAGGACACTACTACTACAAGCACCTGATCCGCAACCTTACAGCCCCTCAGATCTGCTCGCCTTCCTCTGCAGCCACTTGGATTAAGTATGACGAGATTAAAAGTGACTACGCTAAAATTATTATGAAAAGCTTAGGGAGCATAAGGTGGGCTAGCACACATTAGCCAGGCAGAAGGAGCTCTGCCAAACAATTCGGAGTTCTGATCCTTGAAAACAACTACAGTCGAGTTGAGCTTGTTACCGAACAAAAGCCAGCAATGTCCTCGGAGACCCTGATCTTGTAATAACACAGAATAAAAGCACCCACGAAACAAAACAAAACAAAAGAAGTGAATGCCAAAACACATTTCACCTGACCTCGAGAGAGGGAGGAATCAATAGCCGGAAGTCATCCGCACTCTTTATGGAGGCCTCCGCTTTTATGCAGCACTGAACGCTCGCTCACAATCTTTCTGAGCCTTCATCCTTTTTTTTTCCCAGTCAGGACTGCTTTGTGGCTCCCCCTGCCTTGTCGAGCTCCCTTAAGGGGCTTGCAGTCTCTCTTCAACAATTTATTTAATTATTTCAAATATTACACAACAGTGTTTTTGTTGAAATGATAGATTGGACGCTGTATACAGTATGTGTATAGTGTAAAAATGTCAGAAAGTGGTGCACCATGCCGTGAAACTCCACAGGATACGGCCGACAATGATATATTAGTTCCCGTACACCTTTTGCTATTTTCCGGGCTGCCCTCCCTACTCAACCCTTTTCCATGAAATTGTCAAACATCTCACACATCACAGACATTACTCCAGTAAAAGATACAGTGCTAAAATCAATAGCGGTGTTTGCCTAGGAGGCTTCGACGGCTGCAGATACACACCGCAGGTCACATTGTGGCCCATGCAGCTGATTACCTCCAGACCCTCAGGTCACCAAGTCAGGATGCCTCCCTATCCCAGAGTGTGCTGCTTGGATAATGGATGAGGTCCATTTCTGAAGGGTAATTTGAAGGACAGAGCTGTCTTGCACACATCTACAATAATTGGGGGGATTAGGTGACAGTCCTAGTTTTTAAGCAGGTTGGGTTTTTTGGTTGGTACATTACAAAGAAACAAGTAACAATCCAGGCCCTTCCATGCAGATCTAATTGTAAAGTGTTTGCCTGGAATTCTAGAGAATAATTCAGAGGGTGGTGAAGTTATTGTTTAAAACATTGTCTGTATCTTCTAGGAATTAAGCAACAGCTGTTTCTGCTTTTTAACAAAACGTTCACACTATAGCTTCAAAGATTCAGAGAGAACAAGAAACTGTCTGGACACCATCAATGGAAGCAGGAAGTTAACAAGAATATCAAGCAATGCTCCATTTAACGCAATTGTCTCATGTCTCACGGGGGCGGACAGTGTGTGTTAAGTGCAGACGTTTCTGATGAGCTTTTCTTGCCTGGCATGTGGGCAGGCAAATGTGCATGGTCAAGCCCAAGGAGAGACCATTTCTGGGGTAATAGATTTCCCAGTGCTAGGCTTACTTCACTTTTTTTGGGTTACTGGGATGAGGGATTGGTTTCAGGCGGTATAGGGGGCTGCCAGGTGTTGTGTGGCCCCATGATAAAGAGAGACATATGGATCCCTCCTTAGCTCAAGAGAGGAGTAGAAAAGGAGAAATGAGGCTGGAATTACACTATTGAGCATGGGAAAATTTCAACCTACTGGCCCACAGAAGACATAACCAGGCAAATCTGGTGGCTGGCATGTACATGAGCACTTGTACATTCATGCATAAAAACAACACCTGCTGGATAGCCAGGTCATCAGGTGGTCAAATCAGATTTGTACCACTGTAGCTCAAATTTGGCTTGTACAAGGAAGCCTTGCCAACCTTAAAAGGTTAGTTCACCCAAAAATGAAAATTCTGTCATTAATTACTCACCCTCGTGTTGTTCCAAACCCATAAGACCTTCGTTCATCTTCGGAACACAATTTAAGATATTTTTGATGAATACTTTTTTTGCACAAAGAAAACAAAAATATGACTTTATTCCACATTTTCGTCTCTACTGCGTCACTTGTGGACGCGCAACACAGTTGAAACTAAAATGTGGAATAAAATCGTTATTTTTGTTTTCTTTGCGCAAAAAAAGTATTCTCGTAGCTTCGTAGCTTTACAGTTGAACCACTGATGTCACACGGACTACTTTGTTGATCATCTTGGTACTTTTCTGGACCTTGAACGTGGTAGTTACCTTGCTGTCTATGGGAGGGTCAGAGAGCCCTCATATTTCATCAAAAATATCTTAAATTGTGTTCCGAAGATGAACGAAGGTCTTACGGGTTTGGAACAACACGAGAGTGAGTAATTAATGACAGAATTTGCATTTTTGGGTGAACTAACCCTTTAATCACCTTTACCAAGAAGGTCTACCAGCTCAGCCTGCTCTCCTCCAGCAGGTGGTCCATCTGGTTAACCACCTACACCAGCTGGAAAACACGTAAAACCACCTTAAGCTGGGTTTTAGCTGGATTTCCTAGCAGGGATTATGTACTTTACATGCAGGTTTGCATACATGCATACTCACATTGCACATTTTTCATTCGCAGCATTCTTCAATTAAATATTTTCTAGATATTTTTTACTCAAAACTAGACCAAGATTTGATTTTACTATTATTACTTTTTGCAATGTGGTCTTCAAGTGTTCAATATGAATAGCATAGTTTTTAAATGCTACAGAGTGTGCGAGTCACCATGTTATTCTGATCTCTCACAGTTATGAGAGCTAACACATTTTAGCACACGCTAACCAGCTGAATGGAACATTGATACCCAGAGGAGAAATTAAGAGAGATAGATAGAAAAAGAAAGATGGCACTCTGCCCATATCAGAAGAAGAGAAGGTAAGACAGGGCTGCCAAAGCTCAGTCCCCACTGACTTTCCAGTTCTCATGACTCAGCGCCTTTGACTTTGAGAGCAAACCCACTCAGGGATCTTGAGACAGGCATGATGCTGGTCTACCTAATAGCGATACGCATCGGTTCTTTAGGGTCTGCCAGGCACGGATCGTGTGAAAGACACAAGCTATATATAATCCGATGTTCTCGCTGTGAAGACCGTCGGCAAGTGTGGACGGTGATTGATTTCAACCTGAATGAAGCGCGAGAAAAAAGGGACACATTCCCTTGCTGTCTACCAGACTGACAATTAAATAAATAAAGAAAAAGATGAAAAATCTGAGTGCACCTGTTATTTCTGGTGTTACCCATGTCTCTTAAATTTGCTGCAAACTCCTCTCACTGCACACACACCTCTTCCATCTTCTCCCGTTGAGTTTGTGTTGTAAAATATGCTGAACTGCAGGCTCCACATGGCTGCGGATGGGCAAGGAGCTGCACTGCTGAATCAAGCTTTCAACAGAGCAAAGGAGCATGGAACTTGTTCTCTATATATGCAGCACTCCACCTTTTCTGTCTGATCTCTTTGCTGTTCTGTCTTTTATTTCATGGTGCTCCGTTTTCATTTTATTCTCTTTCTCTATTCTTCCAGTATTAATCAAAGGCTACCTGAATGCTCACCCCAGCCATTTAATTATTCATGTTAAAATTCCTTTGCCTGTAAACCCTGCATAACTCTTACAGACGTGCACTTACTTAGCTATCTAAATGAGGACATGCCATAGACTGCTATTGTTGTATATTAAGCTAATTCTAAAACAAAAACAAATAGTTCATTTTTTTGAACAAACAATTTTTCCATTTGAGGACATCCCCAATTCAACGTCTTTATAATTTGCTCACTTTCATGTTGTTCCAAGCCTGTTATTTTTTCCTGTAGAATACTAAAGGAGAATTTCTGAAGATTGTTAATGCAGCTCTTTTTCACAATGGCCATGGCTATGTCTGTAAAGCTCCAAAGAGGACAAAACAACGTTATAAAAGCACTTCAACAATTGTCCAAAATATAGGTTCGAATATTTGAGATTTAAGAGCAGCAATGGAGGGGAAGATCTTACATAAATAAATGGCTAAATGTTTCAGTCTACTTTGATGAGACTTCAATTATAATGCACTTTTTTGGAACTTGACAGGCATGATCACTATACATTTTGAATGGATATGGAGATATGTGAAGATTCTTCAAAATGTCTCCAAACGTTAGAGTACGTATGTTTTGGAGCAACACAGGAGTGAGTTGACTGAGCTATTCATTGAATACATTAGTTATACATCATAAAATCACCTGATACCCATTTTCTTCATGCGTGGTCACATTCAACTCTTTCTACGCACTTGAAAGGAGCTCTATGATTCCTCTTTAAACTAAATCTTACAAAAACCCTCCCCATCCTCCGATTCTCCTAGCCTCAACAATCTCCTGTTTCCTCCATCTCTCCTTCGAGCTGATTATCGCAGCGCACAAGCTCTTTCAGGGCCAGATAACAGGGCTGTCTATTGTCATGGATTTGAAGGCTGCGGCTGTCCTGCGTCACACCAGCATGGTGGAGGGAGGAAAGGTGGGCTCTCTCGATAAGGCCCCAGCCTAAATCAACCGCCACTTCCTCCATAACAGCTAATTAGTCAGCGCTGAGCGCCCGGGCGCACATTCGGGCTGCGCTGTCCGTCAAGCTTCCAGCAGCTATTGACATCCACCAGCAAATGTCAAGTCCGCCTTTTGTGATGAAGACAAGCCTATTACAGAGAGGCATGCTGATGGGTGGGGGAGTGGGGGGCACGTTGGCATTCAGAATAATAATAAAAAAAGTGTGTGAATTGAGGGGTGAGACGGAGACAGAAAGAGAGATAGACTTCCTTTTAAAAGCCTGGACATGTAGCAATTGCAGTATTTCTAACTGACCAGCTGTCAGACTGAGATGGCTGTTAAAGGCCACATTCAACAAGTCAGAAACTTGAAAGAGGGAATAAATGTGTTCACGGATGGTGAAAGAAAGAAAGAAAGAAAGAAAGAATCAGAGGCTAATACCTGTACATGGAGAGAAACCTACAAAAATAGATTTCATGTCATCATTCGACAACAAAACAATGTTTAAAGTCAACGTGTAATTTCAACATTTCAATGTTCAAATTAGGGCCAGTTAATTAATCAAATGAATTTCTATGAATCACATACAGTATATGAATATTTGCTAAGAAAAGCCCCCAAATGGCATTACACTAAGTTTACCGCTTACACATTAATTTAGTCATTTAGTTTTAGAGTTCTTAAAGTCATTGTTTTATAGAGGCAATGTAGTGGTTAAAAATAATATTCCTGAAAAGAGTAGATCATAGTGATATCAACGCCAAGGTCATGGGTTAGATTCCTAAAGAAAGCATGACCAAACAGTATGTATACCTTCAGTGCAAATGTAAGTATCTCTGGATAAAAGTATCTGTCAAATGCATAAATTAAAATGTTAAATGCAAAGATTGCAGCATGGTAACAGAAAGGTTACAGGTTCAAACCCTACATGGGTTGACCCTTTAAGACACGTAACCTCAAGTAAAATCAAGAGTATAATACCTGTAATTAGAATTGTCAGTCATATATATATATATATATATATATGCTAAATGACAAATACAATTAGAATGAGAAAGAAAAAAAGAGGAAAGTCCTATGATATTGTCAGCCTTAGTGTATCTGATGTAGGTAGCTGGGTGAAAAATCCGACAGACGAAGACGAAGAGACAGGCACGCAGTCCTCTTGTGTGCCTTGTCACATGAAAACCAGAAGCAGTGTCATGTTTTTTTGTTTAAGAATGACAAAAGTTTTGGTGTAAGTGTGACAGTGAGCGAGAAAATAGGAGAGTGACACTCCAAAGAAACTATGGTGGCATGGGCACCAGCACTCTGTCACAGTGTGGTGGAATCTGTGGAAAAGCTTTTCGGGAGGCGATAGCCATCCACATTTAGCCTTGAGTTGAAAGATAATGCCATGTTCCTGACACATTGTTTTGCTCACTGACTTCCAGTGTGTAGAGAAACTACAACTGTTATCAACAGAGAAGGCCTTGCTTCACTGGAAGACTTTTTTCCTCCATTCATTGGTGAACTTGACATGCAGTCATGCAGTGTACAGAACTGTCACAACAGCGCTTTCCAGTGTTTACCTTAACAGCCATATTGTGCACTTTCATTCCAATTGTTTGCCTTGACATACTAGTCAAAGTTTCTGCAGGCCAGAACATTTTTTCCCGCACTTTTTAGTCATAATCTAGTTTAATGGTTAGTTTTTCAACCTCTCTTTGAGAACTAGACACATTCAATGACATTAAAGTGCAGTATGAAAAATGTATATTCATTTTCAGATTTGCTAAATATTAAACCGACGTGTTTCTAAAAATCAAAATTGCTGTATCTACATATTTTTAAGACAGGTTATCCATAAAATGTGTCCATAAAGTATTGCTTGTAAGAGACATGCATGTGAAATATGTCCTTGAAATAAATGAATGAAAAAAAATTATAGGCAAAGGAAACAGGAGAGCAGAGAAAAAGCAATTCACTTTGAGGGGCTACTGTTTGCCCATCTTCCAGTCATAAGAGCGGGAGAAACTGTAGCCTTTGGGATAACAGAATGGATAATGGTGTTTTCTCAGGCCACTGCAGTAGAGCAGTTCGCATTCAATTACAGCCTGCCCCTTCTATCTTCATGCCCTCCTCCTCAGATTCTGTTTCAAATCATTACCTGCGAGGAAGAAACAAAGAGTGGGCAGCCATCTTCGCTGCCTTGGAGCGATACCGAACCCTCGTAGACACACATATGTGCATCTGCACAAACACACAGATGGACTGTTCTGCTAGCTCCCCACCAGCTAGTCTAAACAATCACAGACACAGACCGCACACGCCGGTGGCTATATCAACAGCGGATGATTGTGTGTATATATTTCTCCCTGTACTTGGTCTGTCAGCATAAAATGAGACCTCCACTATGGTTAGGCTGAACCAATGAGACACTAAAAAGCACATTATCGCTAGCTGTGGCCAGAGAAGATTAGCGTGTGTGAAAATAAATCTGAAACGTGCTTAGCATATTTTCCAGAGCAGCTAATGAGCTAGGCATCCAAAAGCTAGAAAATAAGCACCTATCTGCTTAAAACATTCAGTTGGGCTAATCAACATTGATGGGAAAGGTTAATGACCTTGCATATTATGGTAAAAATGCCTGAAAGCACACGTAGCAAGTTGCTTAGACATTCATAAACTTGAGGACCTACGCTAAACGATGTAAAAAATGTATTCAATTTTTTTTTTTTTACACTTACACTTAAATCAAAACATGATGCTTTCCTGTCGTACGTTTTCACAACATTTTGGATTTTAAATGTAAGTGAACCGTCTCTTTTTCTCAAGGTTATCAGACATTAAAATGAAAATAATGACTTAAAAATGAAAGAGACATGCTCTTTTGAAGACACATGAATCTTTGCATACAGAATGTTTGCCTGAGACCAAAACAAACCCATCAGTTAGGCTAATCAACACTGACATCAATAAAAACCTAGCATGTTAGCACACAGAAGTCATTGAATGTTACCACATCTGCAATACATGCTGTAGCTAGCATGCTATTGCGAATATTAGAACATCATCCAGATGATGTTTTCGCGGCGTTCCACGCCACAACTATAATGATAACAACACAGAGAAAAGATATTGTTGGAATCACTTTCATTTCCAGCTAATAAACACTAAAAGCATTGACAGCCAATCAGAATCCACTTTAACAAGCTCAACAATTCAACATGAGAGATGACAAAACTGCAGAGTGTGCTTATAATGAACACAACGTTATCGCCCATTAGTGTGGATGCTAATATAGCTATCGTTATTGGATTCATTATAGTTATTGTTCTCGGTGTGAATGGACCTTTAGGGTTTGTTTACACAACACCCTTTTCAACTAAAAATGGAAATCTTTTTTTATTGTGTTTTGGCCGTTCATTTCAACGGCGTTTTGGGGGCATGAAAACGTAAAAATTTGAAAACGTGTTTCAAAGTGCAATTTTTTTAAAACAATACCGTTATTGACTCGCAAATTTGTGAAAATGCTGACGTCATGCACATGCATATTATGTGTTCAGTCTATGGGAATGTGTATTTGCGCAGGCGTGTACTGTTTCTTTGCAAAGTGACGTCACCTACTAATGGCCTGGGATGTATAATACAGCAATTTTAGTTGTTTTTGCTGATCTTTGTGAATTATTGGATTATTTTGGCAACGTTGTCGTCTGTATGTGAAACTTTTCAAAAACGCAAAGGTATTTTTTTTTTTTATATACAATCACTGTGTGTAAATGTACCCTTAGAATAAACACAAATATGCTCTATTTAAGACAGCATTTTTGCATCTTAAATAATTGCAAAAAAATAACATAATATTCTCAAATGAAGGTGCAAAATGCAGAAGTTGGTAAAAAATATATACTTATCAGATGGGAAGTTAGGCTGTCATTTAGCTGATTATATAAAAGTTGTTCAACTATATGTGAATCAAAATTACTTAAAATTGATTGTGGCATATTTCAGTTTCGGTGATGTATGTGTGCTTGCTGAATCCTAAAACGAGACTAAAACAAAATGAATCCTTCTTGAACTCATCAACACGGAATGCCCAAGGGCAGTGACATAGCATGAAGTTAAGTTCCATTTGAGCTCACAGAGATATGAAAATATACCCAAACACCACGGCCTGCTCCTCCCAGCTGCTCTCTCTCTAACCACAGTCTGAAATTCAGCAGCATCGATCACAGGCGGATGAATTATGAGAGTGTCTGGAGAAGCTGGAGGCTGCGGCTGGTGAGGGGCAGCCTCCAGAAGAATGCCCCCGCTCAAAGGCACCTGCAGGTGGGGAGAGAGTGATGGATTGGGGGTCTGGGAGAGAGATGGTGAAAATCTCTTACTTTCATTGAGAGGCAGTCAGTGTTCAGTATCAAGCCATCCTCATTTGTGAGAGAGAATGAGAGAGACAGAATGAGAGAAAGTGCTCTGCTCCAAAACCTTAGATCGGCAGATGCCTTCTAGCAGACCTGGGGAAAAACAGCATTAACCAAACTCCGCTGGGTTGCTGGGCTTAACTGGTTTATGCGCTTCTTAAATAATATATATATATATATTATATAATATTATATAATTATCAATGCTGTAAATGGTTGTGCTGGTTCGAAATCTGTGTTAGTGAGCACTTCTCCTTTGCTGAGATAATCCATCCACCTCACAGGTGTGGCATATCAAGATGCTGATTAGACATCATGATTATCAAGATGCTGTCTAATCAGCATCTTGATTGCCACACCTGTGAGGTGGATGGATTATCTCGGCAAAGGAGAAGTGCTCACTAACACAGATTTAGACAGATTTGTGAACAATATTTGAGAGAAATAGGCCTTTTGTGTACATAGAAAAAGTCTTAGATCTTTGAGTTCAGCTCATGACAAATGGGGAAAAAAACAAAAGTGTTGCGTTTATAATTTTGTTCAGTGTATTTGAAATATAAATCTTTTGTAACATTTTAATATTATTTACTATCACTTTTCATTAAGTTAATGCATATCTACTATATAAAAGTATTAATTTTAATGTTTCTGCATGTTTCCAAGCTAAAAAAAGCATAACAATACACAAACAAAAACTTATAAGGTCATTTTATCTATGCTTTTAGGCACTGAATAAAATATAAGTGCATTTATAGTCAACATT
Organism: Sinocyclocheilus grahami; assembly: GCF_001515645.1. Lineage (NCBI taxonomy): Eukaryota > Metazoa > Chordata > Actinopteri > Cypriniformes > Cyprinidae > Sinocyclocheilus > Sinocyclocheilus grahami. The sequence goes on along the minus strand of NW_015505769.1, from coordinate 795,237 downwards.
CCTCTGGCATTTACTTGTTTGCAAGACCTTCTGCAAATATTTACAATCCTGCCTTGAAGTTTAGCCAAAAAAAGGTATTAACGTCACGTCAGAAGCGCACCTAGAGTATGATGTCCCAAAAACAGTGTCTAGTTAGCAGCTCAGTAATTTTGGAACAGAGCAAGAGAGAGAGAGAGAGAGAGATAGGAGAGAGAGAGGAGAGAGAGAGAGAGAGAGAGAGAGATAGAAAGTGAGAGAGAGAGAGAGAGAGAGA
>NW_015505769.1:778054-794660 GCF_001515645.1 Sinocyclocheilus grahami | reverse complement strand
AGAAAGTGAGAGAGAGAGAGAGAGAGAGAGAGAGAGAGAGAGAGAGAGAGAGAGAGAGAAAGAGAGAATAGATGGCTACAAAGTAAAAGGCTATAAAGGGGTAAAAATGAAAAGAAAGAAAAACTTTGTCACAGCATTACCGAATAAAGAGTAAATCTATAGCTAATTAGTGCTGGAGCTACAACAGCAAAGCTATCAGTCATTCGGCGAGCGAGGAGTGAGACAAGGAGACAGGATGCTGGGAGGAAGAATTGAAGCTCACACTGAGCTTTAATGGAGGTCAGGGGACCCCAGTCCACGATGGACCCGGAGACACACGGAGAGACGGAGTGCATATCATCATTAGCAGAGGCTTACCATCGCCCAGACTCGCAACTTCCATCCCTGTGATCACCCCATGATGTGCGTTTAATGGTGAATACAGTCACCCGTGCCATGTTAGAGGTCTTTAGACTGGGGACGGATGTACACTCCAAACGACTGTAAAACTGCAGTCATTAAAGCGAAACCACTAAAGAGGAAGCAGAGGAACACTCCTCATACCTTATCAATCATCTTCTGCCTAATCCAGCAGATCCGCAGATTTATCAAGTCTTAAAAGCTAGCTTTTTTTTTTAAATAAACAGTTGCCTAAAGAGTACTGTGGTGGTACTTTGGCATAGTGATTATATCAGATATTCTGAAATATACCGCAATATTGAATATTCAAATATCATAGTATTGTTTTGGATTGTAAATGTGAATACCATTACCATTATGCTAATCCCATATACAAAAAAAAAGTATTGTGAAGGTACCATGGTACTTTGAAATATACTATAGTATACAAATATACCACATAGTTGTATACCATGGTATATTTACACTTTAAACTAATACTGTGGTGGTACCATGGTATTTTGATAGATATACTTATCCTACATGTAATACACCACGTTAATTACAAAGGTAATTCCAAGAATGGTATACCAATGGAATTCCATGGTATATGTCCAAAAAACATGGCAGTACCCTAGTACTTTTTTGGAAGTCAATTGTACTAACATACTTAGTACTGTGGTATTATCAAAATGGCACAGTATATACCATTAAATGTAATGTACCATCTTACTGTATAGTCATATAGCATGATATTTACATGATACTCCTGGAAATACTATGGTATTTCCATTTTATCATGATGGTGTCCCTTTTACAAGTACTGTAGTATGGTGGTACCGCAGTACAATGATGTTTTAGATCATAACACCATGGTAAATAAACAACATTTCAAAAAATGCAAATGGAATTTTGCGTAAAACTTGCCCATACAGATATCGCTAATGTGACCGCATCTTAACACCATATTATTTTGTAAGTCAATAAGGCATGTTAGATAGCAAGGACTCGTTGCATTGATATACAGTATGTGTTGCTCACATGACCAGTATGCATGGATATGATTACTGTATAGCGTGCATATTCAGACATTAAGCTTTGCATGATCAGTGTGATGCAATCGTGTAACGGTTCAAGTGTGTTGTGCTTTATTGACTGCAAGAAAACCACAGACACGCTTCTTTAGATAGAAGCTACTGTATTTCTGTTTACCACACACTTACACACTGTCTCTCTTTCTCTCGCTTCGCTGCTCTCTCCCACACACTCAGACACAGAGCTGCATTCACATCAGCACTCTGCATTCCCATCACATATGCGCTTGCCGTTGCCTCGGAGATGAATGGAGAGGCGGGATGCTACATTACATGCGGCTGGGAGCACATTGCGTGAGTCACAAATAAAAAGATGCCTTTTAAGCAAATTTAGTGATCAGAGATAGAGCAGCGTTAGCCATTTTACAGAGCCGCCACTGTTGTTGTCGCTTCATGTGATTGCGAAGGGAACGAGGGAGATACCACGGCAAGGACACGGGGCGGCACGCATCGCTCAGCCACCACAGAAACAGGGAGGGGCGGCACTCCATAACACTGCTAGAAACCGAGAGGGTTTGTTTGTGTATTAATGTGGTCAGAGACGGCTCTGACGAGAAGGGAGAAAAGAGGTCCTGCCAGGAAGGGAAGGAGGAGTAGATGAGAGGAAAACGAAGAGGAAAACATAAGCAGCGGATCACCACAGAATCACCACCACCATTTAAACACACAAGATCATAAGCACACATCATTACATATACATAATCACACTTATTTTATTTTTTAATTCCATAATCTGACATATTTCTGAGTAAAACAAGATATACAAGACAATAAAATGTATGATGGATCTTCAAGTTTCACAAAGCATTTACTTTCTCTCTTCCATCATAGAGGTCTGATTATTCCACTGCTCATCAATTATTAATGTGCTCATTTATTCCAAAGAGATAATGAGTATATTTGTTCCAACCAATGTGCAGAGCCTAGATGAGGTATAGATGAGCCATTGTGGAAACTAAAGTCAACATGAAATGCTGTTGAAATACATATATATATATATATATATATATATATATATATGAGGAGTTAATTTGCAAAAACCGATAACTCATTTTTTTTTTTTCTTTTGAGAAATCAAGTTTTTTTTATTGCGCATTCCAAGTAATATCAATCAAACTGCAGTTGGGTTGTTTTGATTAAGTAATAATAACTATATTAAATTCACACAATTAAAGTTCATTGAAAGTATGTTTTTTTTACATATTAAAAGTTTGTTTTATAGCAAAACCGATAACTCCAACAGTCGTTTTTTGGCAAAAGCAGATAACTTCACATTTCATGTTTTAAAGCAGGGGTGCCCAAACTCGGTCCTTGAGGGCCGGTGTCCTGCAGAGTTTAGCTCCAACTTGCCTCAACACACCTGCCTTCAAGTTTCTAGTATTCCTAGTAAGAGCTTGACTAGCTGGTTCAGGTGTGCTTAATTGGGGTTGGAGCTAAACTCTTCAGGACACCGGCCCTCCAGGAACCGAGTTTGGGCACCCCTGTTTTAGAGTTAAAAAAAAACACTAGTTTAATCTTTGTAATCTCCTCAGATAACAATGTAGATGCCTGACAAATGTTGTTGTTGTTGTGATCATAAACTGTATGGATGTGATTACATCCAATACACGGAGCTTTTCCCTCACCATTGTAACGTGCTGATTTTGCAAGGATCCGTGAAAATGTTTCAGCTTTTATTTTCCTTTTTCGCCCTGAAGAAGATATCACAGCTTCATCAAGTTCGTCGAAATTATCCATCCTCGATCACTTTTAGTCAGCTTTGGCGAAACTCCTCTAAAGCTAGCACGTCTTTTCAAAGTGAAAGTAGCTTTGTCACCAGACCTAAATACATTGCGCTGATTCGCTAAAATGGATTTATTGGCTTCTGTTCAAAAACAACGGGCGCTTGTCGACTTCTGAGGTAAAACGTGAACTCGTGATGCCTTGAAAGTGGACAAAACCGGCTTTTTTGACTAAACGTATTTAGGGTTCAGATTGCGCATTTTTTTAAAGTTTTTTTTATCAGTTTTTGCAAATTAACTATATATATATATATATATATATAAATATGAATAATATTGTTTTAAATTCACAATGACACAATGAAATAGCAACACACCTGTTCTTCTGTATTTGAAGATACATCAGAGTGAATTTGATAATCGTTTTAAAAGAATCTGGAATTTCCATAGATATAATATAATGTCCATAAGGCTTGTTGCCGAACAAAATTATGTGTAAAAAATGAGGGAAAACAATGTAGAAACTGATTGTATTGCCAAAACGGGCTTGGTGACATCAAAAAGTTGCTAGAGAGACAGAGCGAGTTTGATTTAAAAAAAAAAAATAGATTGATAAACAAAAAATAAATAATGTAGGGCGGTGACTTGATTTATTTGCATTGGATATTCATTTTAAGGAAGATCTGAATAAGAGCTTGCAGTCGAATGTAAGAAAGCAGCAAGAATCTGACAAGAAGCCAAGCACACATCACTAGAGAGAGAGGTCAGGCGTTTCACCAGAAGATCGAGTTATGACATTTTGATGAATGAATGAATGAATGAATGAAACATATGCATGGTTGAATCAATTTTAATAAGATCAATAGCATGAATTTAGAAAACAGGTAACATGCTGACTTGCATAGGCTCAATTTGTTTTCATGTTGGCTTTAAACAGGAACTGTCTCTACTCCCTGTGTGCATTATCTTTGTGATTTTGGACTCTCCTATCTCTCACAACGAGTGGAAAAGGGAGAGAGGCGAGGGCACTTTCACGTTTTGGACTTGCAGAGATGTAGCTGTCACACTTTCAAAGGGAGGCAGGCAAAGCAGGGAGGAGCCCAAGCGTGTACGCCAGTGTCCTTTGTGGGAATTTTCTCAGATCCATGAAAAGACTGTGCGCTCCTGTCGGAACGCCGATCCGGCTGAGAAGAGATCTGTGAGGTTTAGCTTGCTCTGTGAGCTGTCAATCACCCAGCGAGCGAAAGATTATCTCCACCATTGAATCACAGAGCTCCATTTATTGTCCATGATATGTATCCATGTAGCTTATAAAGCTGCCATGTATGTATCGATCATGTAGAATGAAAGTATTGTAGCAAAAATGGCTGCGAGATGTAAATCGCACAGTGACGAACAGTATTCCAGCTGAGCCTACAGGAAAGAAAAATGACAATTGAGATCTCTTTAAAACCTTGACTGCTTCTCCTAGACAGCAATGAATTTAAATGCAGTGCAAATGTGCTTTGGCTGAAGTCTGTCGCTTCTTAGACCCCGGTGATATTACATGCGTCCTCTAGATGTTCTGAAGAGATCTCAACATCTCAATCTGCATCTACATACCAAAATCTGAAAAAGATGAACTCAAATATTTCTCATCCAATTCTTCCCAGACCAAATTTTATGGTATGATTACATGCACTATTTTTTTCTCAATCGGAATCCAAACGATTCTGAACAAATCTAATCACCGCGTTCAGAACCAGAGATAACCACTGCAATAATGTCACTGGAGCTACTGTGAGCATAACTGTGCATATGCATCATAGCACTGCGCATCTGTGCAAGGTATTTTTTAAATCAATTGAGAAAATAGCATTTACATGCTTTTTTTTTTTTTTTACAGTTAATGGGATTATTTCAGGTCTACACCACCTCTTCCAATCCAATCCAATTTCATTCAGATCGAGCTCAATCGGATTGATTGAGGTGTTTACATGAAGGCTTTCCAATCCAACTGAGCCATCAATCCAATTACAAATGGATTATTTAGGGGCATGTAAACATAGCTACTGATTTTACAGCTCTACAATGTCCCTGCATGCTCGTGCATGGGTTGTCTTTGAGCAAAAATCAAAACAAGATGGAAGAAAAACTTTTAGATTTAGAGACTTGCACCTCAATAAAGGTCAAAAGAGCAAATTAAAGCTATTTAAAGGGGGGAGGGGGTACAATGCTGTTTCATGCATTCAGAGTTGTTTACACTGTTAAAAAGTTGGATTATCATGCTAAGCATGGACAAAGTAACAAAAAACAATTTGGACGTATGACGGAGTATTTCTGTGCCAAAAATCTTACTTACGGGTTCATACAAGTTTCTGGGAGTTTTTTTTTTCCGATCGTGGCTCTTCATGACGTAAACGAGGGTGGAACTCCCTTATATGGGCATTTCTCCCGGAAGAGCGCGCCCGCGCACGCATCGACCAGAGTGAGCGAGATCGCGCCCATCAACGCGCTTCGTCCGGCGGTAGCGCTGCACGGTACTTGCTCGGGAAGAATGTCTCCAATCCAAAAAAGTGTGTTTTTGGTTGTAAGGGAAAGATAGCTTTGTTCAGCTTCCTAAAGAACCCAGCGTTATGTAAACAGTGGATACATTTTGTTTTTCCAGCAACGTTTCACAAGTGTATTTGTTGATGAATGTTTTATAAACAAGGCCCAGTTCGACGCTGGATTTGCACATCGTCTGATACTGAAAGATGGAGCGGTCCCAGCTATAAAAGGTCATGATTCAGAACTGCAGACGGTAAGTGAAACTGCATCAAATGTCGGCTTTGTTGGCATTCAGGGCCCAAGTGCTCGTCACTCTATAGCTCCGCCCACGGCGCGCCTCCAGGAGCTTGGCTTTTCCAGAGAGAATCGTAAAGCTGTATCTTTCTTTTCTAAATCTGATAAAACTAAAGACTTTTTGGAGATATGAAGGATGCAGTACTACTCTATAGGTACTCAAGATTAACATGAGATTGGGTGAAACTGTGTGTGTTATGCCCCCTTTAAAGAGTACCAAGCAAAAAGCTCACATGGCCACAAATTGGGCGAAGAGCTTTGAAGAAACCATAAAAGCTTGTTTAACCAAATATCCTTTTTTAATTTAGTCACTTTGCCCAAGGTAGAACATCTTTAGACAGACGCCACAGTCAGTATTGCCTTTTAAGCGTCATATTATGCACTCAAGTGAAATCTACTCTGATGCGAGATTGTGGTGAAGATGCACCTCTCATGGCCCACTTTTAACAAGATCCCATCTCAGCGTCTCTGACAAGCACGGAGAGACATTGAGGTAACGTGAGTCCCCGATGTGTCTACGACTCGTCAGCGCTTAAAAAAAAGGATAAGAATCCCTTCTGATGGTGTCAGGCTGCAATCTCAGAGCTGCGCTTTACAAACCACTCGCGGTGACAGCAGGAGAGCTGGGAGGCTCGCTTTTGCATTTGATTTGATCACTAGTAATGGTACAGGAAAGAAAGATGCGCTGACCTCACACTCTTTAACTCAAAATAGACAACAATTTGAATCGAAAAGAACTTCCTTTTGACATATCGCTGACATACAAAGGGACCTTTGAAGAAAGAACTGCTTGGAAACGTGCTCAAACCATGGATTTTATCTTCCACTCCTCCCCTTTTTCGTTTCTCGCATCCTTTTAATTCATCACCTCATTCTTCTTTACGAAGAAACACTTTATTTTAGATTAAATAATGAAATAATTCCTTTAGAGTACATCGACTCCGTATTGCCTATCGTTAATCTTGGTAAATTAGAAAAAAGAGCAATGAAGCATCGTAATGGCTTTGAATTCGGGCTTCTTCAGTGTCACCCTGACGTTGCCACAGTCGACTACGGCGTATTTAAGACCTCCAAAAGGAAAAACATGCTTCATGCTCCTTTGACTGTAATGGAAATCTATTATTTAGCTGCAACATTGAATTTATTGGAGCAATTTGGCACGGTGCAGCACGGTTTCAGCAGAAAATCAGCCACAATCTCTGCTACTGATGCCAACAGCTTAGCCGAGTAAACAGAATGGAACTTGAGTGCTGTAGCTGTATCTGCAGAAGGTCAGGCATGACACATGTGAGTGACATGCTTTCTTTAGAGCACTTTACAATTACTCTTTTCAGGTCACCAGGTGCAGTCTATTTTCAGTTGTTTTCCTGTGCTTAAACAGAGAGACACATAGCTCATCTCACTAGCTGATGATATTGAAGCGCTGATGTATTTCTCAAAAAACTGAGAAGATTTACAGCTCTCTGTTTAGTCATATATATACACACACACACACATAACACGCACAAAAGCCCTGACCCAAAAGCAGTCTATACAAGGAATCAAGTTTTGAACGGTTAGCTTCATGCCGTATTTTAATTAATGCCTGAGCACAAATGCAGAAAGTTATATCTTGTTTTAGCTTATCAACAGATTTTCATAAGAGTTATGATTAACTAGAAAGCTAAGCTGTTAGATTGATAGTCAAAGGCTAACTTTTAAAAAAGTGATTTTTAGCTTTAATAATGTAATGTGATACCTCGCTTAAAATAGGGATGTCATTTAAAAGAGGTCTTTTTTATATCAGTAATTGCATGCTTATTTTCACTATTTATTTATTTATTTATTTAGATTAGCTACCTTTGCCATCATATAATGCTCACTTAAAGTTGATCTTTAAAAACGCAAATAATTTATTATTAACAATGTTAAATGTAAACTTTAACAAATCTTAAAATTATTATTTAATTTTCATATTTTCGATGATAATGTCGTGATGCCTAAATTGACTTATAAAAATGTAAAAATTCAAAATGTACTTATTATTTTTTGTTCGTTTTCATTATTTTATTGTATTGTGTTTATTTAGAATTTATTACAATTAGAAATCATTCAAATCTGCTAATTGTCAACCCCAACATGACAATATTTATCAGCATCGGCCAGAATTTCAATATACTGTACATGCATCCCTAAATCAAAATACATTTTTCAATAAATAAATAAACATCATTAAATATTTTGATCAAATACTTTAATGAAAAGATGGGATGGTTTTGAGGTGGGAAGAAAATAGAATCTTGGATGACACCAAATCAAAAAAATAAATAAATAGATTATCCTCATGTAAAGATGGCAGCTTGCATTCCATGTACCTCTGAAGCAGGTATGTGCCAGCCAAGCAACTGCCGTTGAACAGAGGAAATGCTAAGGGATAGCTCTCTCCAGGTATTACAGACCTTCTTGAGTCTGTACACCACTAATGCATTTGCAGCACATGAAATGGAATCAGACACGGCATTCAGAAGCAATAAACTGTCAGGGAAAGGTTGCGCAGAGCCCATTAGAATTGAACACTCTGTTAATACACTTGAAGTCGACTTGCATTTACTCCAACGTTAACTTCCAAACCTGATTTTAGGGCAATCGATAAATGTATGTGCTTGCACAGAGCAAAAGTGCTTTTTAAACATCTAACAACACCTACTCTTTGACACAGAGACACACAAACACATGCAACATGAGTTTGTGAAGCCTTTTTAAGAACAAGTAAAACACTATAAGGAGAGCAAGAGAGAGAGAGCGAGACAGTGAGAAAGGCATTATCGTCATCTGCATATAATATGTATTTAGAGTCATGGCTCCATTCCTGCATGGCAGGAAAACAGTAATATTAATTTTATTATTCCGCAGATGAAACCGAGCAGTGTGAGGAATGGACCAATGGCACAGGGGTAACACGCAAAGTCATGCTGAATCTCGCTAAAATATCTCAGCAATGACGCGACCAACTTGCAAAAAAATAATAATAATAATAATATGCATGTGCTCGAATTTACAGAAATGTCTATATGAAAGATATATCAGTGTCCACGTGCTTAAACGTATTCATTGAAACCTGATTTTTTTTTACATAACGGCAAGAAAATGAACATGACTGAAATAATAAAGTGCTAAAGTTAGCCATTGTGCAGTGAGAAACTGTTGGCTAACAACCTTTTTATTTAACATTATTATTATTTAATTCTGATATTATCATACTAATTCCTGCAATTGTATCCTACATAGTGCAATTGTTTAAGCATGAGACAAAGAGAACAGAATTCATCAAAACCATCGCTAATACTAATACTACACTCTAAAAAATGCTGGGTTAAATACAACCCAGTGCTGGGTAAAATATGAACAAACCCAGCTATTGGGTTGTTTTGACCCAGCGGTTGGGTTACTACCCAGAAGGTTGGGTTAAACATTTAACCCAAACGCTGGGTCAAAACAACCCAATTGCTGGGTTTGTCCCTATTTTACCCAGCACTGGGTTGTATTTAACCCAGCATTTTTTAGAGTGTAATACTAATGTTTGTGATGTTGCTTTCCCTCCAAAATGATGTCACTTCCTGTAGGATGATTTCATTAAGGAACTGTTTTTTTGTTAGTTAAAGGAATTTTAAAAAAGGATGGAAAGTAATATTGAGGACACGCCTACATAAAATTATAAATCAATAAAACAAATATCAAATCAATAAAAAAATATTTCTTAATAAACTGCCAATTGTTCATTTTAGAACGTAAACTTATGCTCATCTTTCCTTAATTGGGATATTGTGTTTAACTATTATTATTTCCAACTTTAACATTGGCAGTGGGCGGAATCACACAGAAGAAAAAAAAACAGACATTCTGACATGGAACACTAATTTCAAAGTAGAGCAACTGGCTGTTGCATTGTTTTTCAGAGAAACAAGTATGTGAACTCAGCATGTTTTCTAAACGTCTGCAAACATATTATGGTATTTTTTATGCTTTAGTATAAAAAAATTATAATAATAATAATACAACACCTTTAAGGATAAACAATCACTTGTTCCCAAATAAAATGCATTAAAACTAGCACCAATGATTACGAAGAATTGTTAAAATATTGTTAGCTGTTGACGTCTGCAAAGCTAACGGTAGCATTACGGTATTGTTTCCTTATCCGTCATCATTCAAACATCAGGACGCCTTTGTGGTCGGAAGTCTGAGATATCAAGCAGGAATATCCCGCATTTAACTTTGAATGGAACGCAGTACAACACAAACACACACAGATGCTCAGAGACAGGGACACACACCTCTCTCCGTTTGTAATTACTAGGCACTCAACTATTCAAATCCATAAGCTGCTGGGTAATAGAGTTGGTTTTAGCTGTATTCAACTCACAGTCTCAGAGGATTTTACACCACGGCACAGCGCAGAAGTTTCAGACTGTGGAGACAGAACTGTTCCCCAACAAAACAGAAGCACAATGGTCTCTTCAGTGCCGTACTTTCAGCCCTGCTACAGCAGATAAAGCACACCAGCAGGAAAAACAAAGAACCCGGCAGCTCCCCAAAACTTCATGTACGCTTGGGAATGCCACAGACCACGATTAATTCAACAGCATGGAATGATGGAGGAATTTGAGGCTGTATGAGTCCACACGTGACTGTATCAGACAGCGGGAGGAGAGGAAGGAGGCGGTGACGTGGTATCTGTGAAAACAGTCGATACAGCAGGCATGAGGTGATATTGACTTTCCCTCGTTTATTACAGCACAACATTCATATTGACCTTTTCCTTCCAAAGTTTCTTCCAAGTAACATTCAGAATGAAGAAAATGCTTTTATCAACAATTAGAGCAAAATCTTTTTAGAGGTGGGGAAAATGTTGAAGAATACAAATATGCTGAAGTGAATGAGAAGGAACTAAAATCTTGCTGAAGACATCCAAACATGAAGAATAAAAGCAGTTTTCATAGAAATGTGCATTAGGGCTGGCTATACAGAAGTATGTTTCTATTCTATTCTGTTCTATTCTAAAATAAAATAAAATAGACTTTCTTGGAATTTTGACTTCATATTTCACAATTTCAATTAAATAAAATAAAAAAAAATAATAGCAATGTGTATTATGGCTGGCCATATCGAAGCATGTTACTGTCTCAATTCAAATCAAATCAAATAAATATCTAAATAAAATAAAAAGAATAAAAGTTTACATATGTAAACATAAGTTTGCATAATGGCTGGCCATATAGAATGTTTCTCTCTTGAAAAATAAAATAAAATAAAATAAAATAAAAATAATGGGATTGAAAATATTTCTTAAAATTCTGACCTCGTTTCTCATAATTGCAGCAACTGCATAATTATAAATTACACTCACAACTGCAAATATATCTAACAATTGTATCTATTTTTAACATCAATTGTATTTCTTGCGATTGTAAATTTCTCAATGTTAATTTACACCCCACAATTGAAACTACATTTCTTCTAAATGCAACTTTATATTTTGTCATTTCTACTTTATATTACACAACTGTGATATCTTGTGATATCACTTTAGTACAGCATATGTTTATTTTAAACATTATCGTTTTATTTGACAGATTTCCATGGGCACAAGTTACTTGGTCGGCAGTATATGAATATTTTAATTGTGTAACCTCCTTTTCCATAGTTGTATTTTATTTGGCAACACCACACTTGTAGAGTCTCTCTCTCTCTCAAAAAAAAAAACAGTTGTAGACACATGTAATCATTCAGTGGAGTATCTGAAAACAACTACAACTGCATTAACAGGAAGACAATTTTTTTAAGGTTAACTCAAATGAACATAATGAGCATCCACACAACAAAGTATAGATGTGTAACCTCCTTTTCCATAGTTGTATTTTATTTGGCAACACCACACTTGTAGAGTCTCTCTCTCTCTCAAAAAAAAAACAGTTGTAGACACATGTAATCATTCAGTGGAGTATCTGAAAACAACTACAACTGCATTAACAGGAAGACAATTTTTTTAAGGTTAACTCAAATGAACATAATGAGCATCCACACAACAAAGTATAGACTACTTCAGCGATGACCCCTGCGTCCTCCACACCAGCCCCTTCGCTGAGATTGAGGTGAATTACTTAAAAAATTATCCTGTGAGTTAAACTCAGTACGGCAGTGAAGGAGACGAATAGGAAACGACACTTGCTGGCTGTAAACAGCCTTGCTGGTCCCTGTGGAGCATGTGTCCACACACAGAGCAGCTCTCTCAGCCTGGAGAAACCTGCACAAACTAAATCTAAACTGATAGTAATGCATTTTCCATCGGCTAAAAAGTTCAATTATGATCACGTATACATTATTGATTAGTTCCCTTGAGGTTAAAATGTACTGCTCCTGAAGAAACCAAAGATGGAGATGTGTCTGACCATCATGTTCTTTATCCACTTTTTTTTGTTTTCAGTGACAGCAGGAATGCTACACAAACTAGCAAACAAACTGGAAAAGCACAGGCTCAAAAAGTATAAGATACTTTAGTGTGCATATTATTCACTAACCACTCATAGTCCGACCTGACATTACATGCATAGAATGTCGCAACCATGCATATTTAAATGAATGCATAAGCAGCACCTCTTTACAATGCAAATAAAACAATGCTTTATTAAGTTGTTTGCATTTATGCAGATAATTTATTTAAAATGTTTAGATGGTGTGCATCTATTGTAAGTAAGCCTGCATCTGTATATACCATTTCGTAGAATACAGAATTCCAGTGCATTGTGAAAGTTGTACATACAGTACATTCTGTGTATTTAAAAGGAAAAAGGTGAATATTTTGAGTGATTTGACATTGCTTAGGACTCTCAGTACCTTTAAATGTTTGAAATGCTGCAGATTTCCTCCCACAATCAGTGCTGAAAAAGCAAAAAAAAGTGAGCCGATTCTGTATGGGTATGCTTATAACTGGTGTTATAGATTGACATAATGTCTTTTGTGTCAAAAGTAATGCAATGGCAAGTAATTTTGAAGCTTTTTGTAACTTCCCAGTGTGAAAGAACAAACCTCTCATTCTTCATGTTGGAGTGGAGTTCTGACTAAAGACTAAAGTGAAAAGGAAAAATTTCCTTAGGGACAGAAGCTCTAATTAATTTTAAACCTGCTTTAACAAAGTCCATTCAAATACTAAATGTTTTCAAGCAGATTTGGCATTATTAACTACAATGAATGGTGAAGCTCGACAATCTGAAGGCCGTAGTTCATGATGAAAGCATGCATGCTTTATAAAGCGCTGTTATTTTTATCCAATCCACCCTGGAATAAACTACATTGCAGCAAAATGAATAGTAGTTCACTGCACGGTTGGATCAAATCCACTATTTTACCTTGCAATAGCTGTCACTTTTGTGTTATTTTGAACCTTTGACCATCCACAGATGTCAACATTGCATGACAATTATGCAACTGACAGGCACATTCAACTTCAAAGTTTCCTGGGAATCGAACCCACAACCTTCTAACAATCTACATTAAAGGGGTCATTGTGTTTCGTTGTGAAAGCGAAACTACTTTGTTTGGCCTTCCAAAAGAGGACGATATCGCTTCGTCATGCCTAGAGCTGATCCGTGCTGGTCGCTGAGGAAACACATCAACTTCGCGCTGTGGACCGCCGGATCGTCTTTCACCGTGGACGATGTGGAGTCCAGCCCGGGGTCGTCACATGTCGCAAGCCCGCCGGCCGCTCCTCCCCACTGGATGCAACAAATGCCTCGTTTATAATGGGTTTTAATGGTTTTGAATCGTCGCTCCGGCCGGGACAAGCCATCACAGTATGTTAAGGGGTGTAACATTTCCGTCACATGCTTGAGGTATTCGGTCAATCACAACGCACTGGATAGCTGGCCAATCAGAGCACACCTCGCTTTTCAGACCGATGAGCTTTGTAAAAATCGACACGTTTCAGAAAGGCAGGGCATAGAGGAGAAACAATAATGTACAGTATGTGGAAAATAATGTGTTTTTTGAACCTTAAACCGCATAAACACATTTCATTACACCAAATACACAAAATAATGATATTTTTAGCAACATCATATGACCCCTTTAAACCATTATATAACCACTGTATATAAACCACAAATTATTGACGGTTACCCAGTTTTTCAGCCAAGAAACAATGTTTACCTGCAATGAAAGCACTTAACGGCTGAAAATAAAGCATATTTCTTCAAATGCATGTCCTTAGATGTTTAAACAACAGTCATTTTGGCTCAAATCCCCTCTCAAATGACTTCAGCTACAACACAAATAACATTAGCAAACTGAAAGTCAAGAGGCACTGCTGGATAACGAATCAAATCTTCACCCAAAATGAAGTGAGCTTTTAACAGAGGAGCACTCGAGAGAGAGAGAGCGAGAGAGAGAGAGAGAGAGAGAGAGAGAGAGAGAATCAGAGTCAGAATCTAACTCTCATTATCAGAGAGGGGAAAAGCCCAGGGTAATTAATGACTGGTGTAAACTATTTGCAAAACGAAGCTCAGATCGTTAATTAATCATCTTAGATATATAATCAAGTAATTAGGAAATGAAGTGGCGAGTAAAGCGCAGGAAGTTGTGGTAATGAGGAATGGTTATTATCAATTTGAAGGATCTGCTGATGATCCCTTGGGGCCCGCGTCATATCCTCGACTCACAAAAGCCGATTTACCCTCATCTCCCCAGAGTACATGACTCTGCCATACAGCCTTTCTGATCCACAGCGGAGTCTTGATCAAAGAGACTAAATGTGTCGACTCGAGTGACAGACATCAGAGAGAAAATGGGGCAATGGATTCTGGACAAAGCAGAACGTTTGACCACAGAAACGTTCATATAGAAGTTCAGCGGCTCAGGGTTCAGCTTAGAGGTGTGAATGTGTATGCAAATGCAGGAGTTTATGTGCTTATACCTTTATGATGCAATTAGAGAGAAGACTGGGGCTAGTTGTCACACATCTTACTCCAGTGAAAAATTCAGCACACTCATTGTTCATATTCCATAGCCTTGCTTAACATTTTTTTTTCAATAATATAATATATATATATATATATATATTGTGACAACATGCCCCAATAGTAGGGCTTATATGGGGCAAGTTGTCACAAAGGGAGCTTGCTATTAAACAGTATATTTTAGGAGTAACTTTAACTGTTAAACAATTAATGGAAAATGCTAACAAATTATAATACAAAATATCAAACCATGGTTTAGGCAAATGCTTTTAAATTAATGAATTACATTACATTTAAAATGTAAGATTTGTGACAACTAGCCCTGGTCTCCCCTGCCAACTGGAAAATACCTAACACCCATCTATGCAAACCCATGAGTCCTGGTGTCCTCTACAGAGGACATATCATAACTTATGAATAAAATATAATTTTTCAAAAAAGTTTTTTATTTCTGTATATTCGGGTCAATACGGTATATATATATATATATATATTGTGACAACATGCCCCAATAGTAGGGCTTATATGGGGCAAGTTGTCACAAAGGGAGCTTGCTATTAAACAGTATATTTTAGGAGTAACTTTAACTGTTAAACAATGAATGGAAAATGCAAACAAATTATAATACAAAATATCAAACCATGGTTTAGGCAAATGCTTTTAAATTAATGAATTACATTACATTTAAAATGTAAGATTTGTGACAACTAGCCCTGGTCTCCCCTGCCAACTGCAAAATACATAACACCCATCTATGCAAACCCAACCTCCTTCTTTCTCGCTCTTCTTTTCTCCATCCATCTCACTCTGTCTCGCTTACTGTCTCTCTTCTGTCGTTTAGCACTCGGGGCTCCCACACAAACATTTACATCAGGAATGAGATATTTAATGAAACTGGTGCAAGGAGTAATTAAAGCCCCTTTTCTCCACACAAAGGGGGCTGATGAGAGAGCCCCCCTCTTCCTCCTCCTCCTCCTCCTGCTCTCTCGCTCACATTGCTCTCTGATTTAAATCACTACATCCCTGCACCCGTCTCACTAATCAAACCCTCAAGAGCTTCTGTTATTCTTACAAAGACAGCTAAGACAGTGAAAGGACAGATGGAGGATGAAAAAAAGACAAGAAAACTCTGCCTGGATGAGGAAGGTGATGTGTAAAAATGAATAACGAAGTCAGGAAGATCCAAGCAAACAGAATGCTCCATTGTAATGTACAATACATTTCACCTCTTTGAAAAAAAAAAACAGTGGCGAGAAACTATTATTATCTACAGGCCCAAAGGGACTGGCAGGAAGTCAGAGATGTGTCTCTCTAATAGGCCTTCCTTCTGTCTGCAGTGCAGCGCTTCCGCAGTGGTTGTACATCCGGACAGAGTGATGCTCCTGCCGTATCATGACAGATCCAGCTTCATGTTTGATGTGTGTTGTAATGCTGGCTCAAAAAATTGTTTTAGAAGAGCACGGGCTGATATCTGTCTCTTTGGCCTTTTTTTCACAAATACAGATAAAATAAAATGTGATAATGTGCAATATATTCCTATAGTCATATGAGAATTATGTGAGGAACAAACCAATATGTGTCATTATTCACTGAAAAAAAA
>NW_015505769.1:770709-772702 GCF_001515645.1 Sinocyclocheilus grahami | reverse complement strand
AAAATACATAACACCCATCTATGCAAACCCAACCTCCTTCTTTCTCGCTCTTCTTTTCTCCATCCATCTCACTCTGTCTCGCTTACTGTCTCTCTTCTGTCGTTTAGCACTCGGGGCTCCCACACAAACATTTACATCAGGAATGAGATATTTAATGAAACTGGTGCAAGGAGTAATTAAAGCCCCTTTTCTCCACACAAAGGGGGCTGATGAGAGAGCCCCCCTCTTCCTCCTCCTCCTCCTCCTGCTCTCTCGCTCACATTGCTCTCTGATTTAAATCACTACATCCCTGCACCCGTCTCACTAATCAAACCCTCAAGAGCTTCTGTTATTCTTACAAAGACAGCTAAGACAGTGAAAGGACAGATGGAGGATGAAAAAAAGACAAGAAAACTCTGCCTGGATGAGGAAGGTGACGTGTAAAAATGAATAACGAAGTCAGGAAGATCCAAGCAAACAGAATGCTCCATTGTAATGTACAATACATTTCACCTCTTTGAAAAAAAAAAACAGTGGCGAGAAACTATTATTATCTACAGGCCCAAAGGGACTGGCAGGAAGTCAGAGATGTGTCTCTCTAATAGGCCTTCCTTCTGTCTGCAGTGCAGCGCTTCCGCAGTGGTTGTACATCCGGACAGAGTGATGCTCCTGCCGTATCATGACAGATCCAGCTTCATGTTTGATGTGTGTTGTAATGCTGGCTCAAAAAATTGTTTTAGAAGAGCACGGGCTGATATCTGTCTCTTTGGCCTTTTTTTCACAAATACAGATAAAATAAAATGTGATAATGTGCAATATATTCCTATAGTCATATGAGAATTATGTGAGGAACAAACCAATATGTGTCATTATTCACTGAAAAAAAAGTCATTTAAAACATTGCTATTTATTGATATTTGAAAAAAAAATATTTTTTTATTTTCAGTTTCCAGTTTTTTTTATATTTAATTAAAGTTTTAGTAATTTTGTTTTTCTCATTTGTATTAGTTTTTGTTATGATATATATTTTTTAACATGTATGTTTGTTTTTTAATTCATTTTTATTTTTACTTTTTACTTTTGCTTGTTTGTTTGCCTAATATTGTGTTTTGGTTAACATTTGTTTTATTTTTTATTTTTATTTTTTTTACTGAATATCCTTTCCTCTGGTACAGCTCTGAAATACTTACTTTTTTGTATTTTATTTATTTTTTTCCTTGTATTATTATTATTATTATTATTATTATTATTATTATTATTATTATTATTATTCGTTTGTTTGTTCATTCGCTGATTATTTTTTTTAATGATTTATTTATTTTCATGTTTTTACAGCTCCAAAAGTATCAAAAATGTATTTTAAAAAACTGTTGCATAGCATACGTGACGTTTCGAACACGCAGGCTCTTCATCAGACAAATGAACAACACCGATGTACCGCTCTTTATACCTCCAGGTGATCAAAGGTCACATGACCGTACAATATTATCATGATGATAATAATAATACCAAAACAATAACATATCAACCAAGGAGAAAAACAAAGAAAAAAAAACATAACATATGAAACTATGCAAAATACAAGAATACAATTCTCAATGTATTATTCAGCAACCTTAATTGATACCTGCCTACCTACATAAATCATTTTAAAACCATTAAACGTATTACTCCTTTAAAGCCAACATGAAGCACCTTTCACTAATCATTTACTTTCCTTTTTGGATGTATTCTGGATGTAAGTGAAACAGGATATTCAACAATTAAAATAATAATAATAATAATGTAGGGTACGACTTTATCAGGAATTGGTTTACATACCAGAATAGAATGATTGGAGAAGAGCTGTAGAAAAATAATAGTGACGTCAGTCAAAAACAATAATCATAGAATCATAGTAAAAGCTAATTATTATTGATGCTGATAAAGGATCACAAAAACTGTATATATATATATATATATATATATATATATATATATATATATATATATATATATATATATATATATATAT
>NW_015505769.1:768982-770674 GCF_001515645.1 Sinocyclocheilus grahami | reverse complement strand
ATATATATATATATATATTGCTAATTCAATAAATCAAACAGAGTAAGGCCAGAAACATAAATAAATAAATAAATGAATGAATGAATGAATAAATAAATGACTTTAAGGTTTTGCTTAAAAACATGTCTTTTCTTGACTGAAATCAGAATGATCAGGAGAATATGCTGGTCGATATGTTACGAATGTAAATCTGAGAGCATGTGTAAACAGACTGTGCCTCTCATTTCACTCAATACTGTCTTTTGCTTTTGTTTTTATTCAACAGATTTCCAGTGTCATTCAGATCAGAGTAGTTTACAACCACAAGCTGTTGATTTCCCTCTCTCTGCCCGTGGGCTAAACGTGGGTGATCTATACTTTCTCTGAACGTCCATTGCCAAGGATGTATTTGATGTCTGGTAGTGCTGTAAGATGACCGTATAAAGCTAGACGTCCTTGTTTTCAGTCGATTCTTTCAATTCTCAGTCGCTTCTAATTTAAAACACCTTCATGACGGGCAACCGGGGAAATGATCAGAGACTCATACGAACTAAGAAATGAGTCTAAGCAGAAAAGAAAAGCCTTTGATCCGGCATGACGAGCGTCAGTGCATTGCATCCTCAGGGCCACCCAAGGCATTAAATAGCATTAATCAAAAGACAGCTTCAAGTAAAAGCAACACTAATACGGTAAACAACAGTAAATGTGTGTTAGCGTTTTTTTTTTTTTTTGCATTGAATAAATAATTGTGTTTATGCTTGCGAGGGGTCCAGATCGGGGTCTAGAACTGGGTCATGGTAATGTGGTAAGTTCATTTCGGCAGAAGTGGCGCTCGAAAGGTTCATGTAGAAGCAGAAAACAGGGGCGGCAGTGTCAATAACTAGCTTCTTCAAAAATGCACAACAGAGAAGGCCAACAGTCACTTCAAACGCACTGTGTTTTGTCACTTTTAATCAGTCAGGGGCCCCGGTCTCAACTAACAGCATTCAGAAAGAGGGTTGGGAAGAGAATGCACATTGTGAGAGGAAAAGAAATCCAAGAAAGCCACGGAAGCCACGCTAATTCCATGTTTCAGCGGTTATAACAATGCACGGTAAGCAAAAATATGAATAAGTGTGTATAAGTATGTTTCACTGTCATTCCAGCAAAAAAATTGTATGCAGCAAGAGAGAGTGATGCAAGCACAAGCGACCTCATGCAAATGAACAATTACAGACAGTTGGTTTAGACATTTCACCCCAGAATCAAAAGAGAAAAAAAGAAGTTACATTTTTAAATAGAAAAAAAATCAGATTTTTTATGTTGTTTAGGACTTTTGCGCATTTTAAACTCAGTTTTAATGAGGATTTAAATTGAGTTTAAAATGTGAAAATGTGAAAATCTCATTGTTTTAGGACCGTTACGATTTCTGCACATTTCTTTTCACATTTTAAACCCAATTTAAATCCACATTAAATACATTCTAATTGCCATAATACATCCAGGAATATTTCATTATCATATATAATTATTATTATAATTACTGTAATTTATTACTGTGTTCCAGCAAAAATATATATATATAAATAATATATAAATGGTAATTGTTTTTTTTTTGTTTTTTACATGATTTGAATACAGTACAACACATATTATCATGATGAGTAAATATTTTACAAATTTCAGATTTCCCTTACATTATAGTAATCATATAGCATTATAGTTTTTTTTTTT
>NW_015505769.1:759072-768812 GCF_001515645.1 Sinocyclocheilus grahami | reverse complement strand
GGTGGTGGTGTGGCGTTTTGGAAGAATTGAAAGAGGAAATGTGCTTGGTATGTCAAAAAAAGTTTACCTTTCTAAATGTAGTTTATTTATTTATTTATTTAAGATTTCTGAGTGACTTTGTATCATTCGCCCAATCTATCATTCTTCAGTTTTTCTTTATAAGAGCCTCATGGAAACATGTAATCTGTATCTAGCACAAAAACTAATCGTAGGGCCTTTCACCGAGTCACATGACAAAACATACAACAGAGAAGGCCAACAGTCACTTCAAACTCACTGTTTTGTCATTTTTGATCAGTCGAGGGCCACAGTCTCAACTAACAGCGTTCGGAAAGAGGGGTGGGAAGAGAACATGCGACGTGAGAGGAAAAGAAAGCCACGGAAGCCACGGAAGCCACGCTAATTCCATGTTTCCGCGGTTGTAACAATGTAAGCCAAAATATTAATAAGCTTGAATAATTATTTTTCATTTTCATTCCAGCACAAATGTGTCTGCAGCAAGAGAGAGAGACTGTGGGGGAGAGCTGATACAAGCGGCCTCATGCAAATGAACAATTACAGACGGGCGGTTTGGAGGTTACTACAGAGTGGGTTTGGCTGTCTCCACACGCTGAGAAGTTATCGGAAAAGACTGGCGGCACATGCAGCGTCGCATTTATCCACTCGGTTTCCTCTGCGGCCCTCCTGTAGATTTTATCAATCCTGGCCATCCTGAAGAGGAGGAGGCATGGAACAACAAATAAAACCAGTAAACTCAAACCTTGCTATCTAAATTATAACCGGCTAAGTAACTGAGTGGTCCGTGCTGTATAATCATGATTAAACGATGTGGGAATATTAGAAAATCTCTAAAGGGAAAAGAATATCTAATTCGGATTTAAACGCGGGAGATTAACGTTTAACCTCTCGCCGTCATAAACCTGCAACATCTGTGCAGGAGATCTTATTATGATGAATTACATATTATTAGGTTTGAGCCAAAGATATGGTTGCAAAACAAGCCCATGGCCCAGATTCTCTACAACGTTCCCAAACAAAGCATCAGATTCAGTGTCAAGATATTCAGTGCCAAGTCTCGAAATAACATATCTTGGAGGCCTAAACATGTAGTGTATTGTTTTTTTTTTTCCCCCACACTCTTTCTATAGTAGATCGTCTTCTTTTTTTCCTCTCACTCTATAAATAAAAACAATAAAGAGCCTCACAATACTACTTATGCAATCAATTCTTCACTTGCCAATTCAATTTAAAGTAACAGTACTGTACAATACTGTAATTATTTAGTGGGGTTTTTTTCATGAAACGCAAAAAGTTTAAGTTTTTGAAACAAGCAGCTCAACAGTTTATAATGACCATATATGGCAATCTATCAAAGTGTCCAGATCTATTAATTTTATTCATAAATAAATTAAAAATAGAATGCATGTACAATGGACTGAATGCACTCTTATTTTATTTCTGATATCCATTCATTAATTCATTCATCTGTCTACCTATCTATTTATTTATTGTTTTTTTAATTTTCTTATTCAATTTAATTTTATAATTTTTTATTTATTTATTTAGTTATTTGTTTGTTTGTGGGGGCATAAAGTCTGTCCTGATATAACGAAACTAAAAGCTTCTGTAAAATAATTAAATTATTGATTTATTAAAGTTTAGCATATGTTTTGTTATCATTTTGATTAGTTCACACTTTAGATTAGGAAACACACATTCACTATTAACAAATAATTAATAATAAATAAACTCCTAATTTGTTGCTTACAGATAGTAAGAAAGGTAGTTATTGTAGTAGTTATGTTTAGGTATTATTGGGTAAGTTAAGGGATCTAGAATATGGTCATGCATTAATATTTGCTTAAGTACTAATAAACAGCCAACATGCTAGGTATTTGCATGCTAATAAGCAAGTAGTTAATACTGAACAATGTTAAGAATGATAAATATTTCAACTGGTCAATAAGTCTGTAAAATATCAGATCATTTGACTTTATCAAAGACTTGATCAGGCTGTAAAATTGTAAACATGTCAAATGGCACACAAAAAAAATAAAAAATAACTAGCACACATATCTGGAACAGCATGAGGGTGAGTAAATGAGGAATACAAGTAATTAAAAAGTTTTCTATTTCAAGCAGCAGACAAAGTGCATCACCTCTGATTCACTAATGTATTTTGAAGCAAGCTAATCAAGGCTGAGGATTATTCTGGAGCACAGACTCTACAACATAAAAAGTAGGCCAAAATAAATATAATTGCTGTCTAGACTCTTACTAGGTGTGTGGTCAATGGAAGACATTTTAAGGCAATCAGCGGATGACGCAACCAGGTGCAAGCCGCTGGAAAACGGCTTCAGGTAACCAGCGGCCATTGTGTCAGCAGTATCTGTTTATAACAGCAGATTACTCAGCAGTATGGAGGTTCAAGCCTGACATATCTGAAACAATCTCTTCCACACATAACTCTCCACATGAATCTCATACAAACATGTGATCACATTTCACCCCAAAATCAATCAATCAAAGGTAACACTTTATTTTGATAGTCGTACACGTCAAATTGCAGTAATTATATTATTAATAGACTATCTGCTTTGTATCTGCTAACACTTTATTTTGATGGTTCCCCAACACACATTCTACTAAATAGTAGCTTTGCAAATACATGTCAACTACTAATCCTAACCTAACCGTCTACTAATATTCTACTAATCTCTAAAATGAATACCAAAATAAAGTGTAACGCAATACATCAATTATATTTCACACAAAAAAAAGACTTTTATGATTTAGTTTTGCTGCACATTTTAAACCCAAATTAAATCCTCATTATTAATTTTCTCAATGCCATAATACATCCAGGCATACTGTAGATTATTATTATAATTATTTATTATTTTCATTACTGTATTTGTTATTCATTACTGCATTCCAGCAAAAAAATTATTTTTAATAAAAAGTAAAATATAATTTTAAATAAATTAATTAATAATGTTATATGAATGTAAATTAAAATTGTAATGAAATGCTAACACAAGAGATTGGTTTTCTTATCATCGTCATATTTAAACATTAACAGTTCTGTTTATTTTCCTGCTCAATGAAGTCAGTCCTGCTCTACAGCTAGAGAATGGTGTGTGCTCAGCCAGCCTGCTTACATAAATACCACCATTTGCTTAGGTTGAATTAAATTATTTATAATACAAATTTGAGTGTTTGAATTTTCTACTGAATTTTCTACTGAAAAGACTTTTCATTGATCTTTTGAAATGAAAGACCTTGATGTAACTGTGTAAGATCAAAGCTTCCTCCACAGTCCAGAATATATATATATATATATAAAACTTCAATTCATTA
Organism: Sinocyclocheilus grahami; assembly: GCF_001515645.1. Classification (NCBI taxonomy): domain Eukaryota; kingdom Metazoa; phylum Chordata; class Actinopteri; order Cypriniformes; family Cyprinidae; genus Sinocyclocheilus; species Sinocyclocheilus grahami. Next base: position 765,452 of record NW_015505769.1, on the reverse strand, counting down.
CTGCATTCTGGCAAAAATATTTTAAACAAGAATATAGTACAACAAATATTACCATGATGAATAAATATTTTACAAATTAATCATTAATGGTAATCCAATGCTCCATTTTCCTCAACAAAATACAGTTTATGTATTTTTTTGAACATTTTTGAACATGAAAATGTATTTTTTACAGGTTTCGTGGCATTCATCCAATCTATCATTTTTTCGGTATCTCTTTACAAGAGCCTCATGGAAACACATAAATCTATATTTAGCACGAAACAAATCATGGTGCCTTTCGCCGGGTCACATAACAAGAAGATCTATGGAAATACCCACAGTCTGTGGAGCACATGATCAATACCCCATCACTCTCCATGTGGACACCTCTTTAGATTTCATGCTTCCGTCGGGTGAATTTATTTGGGCTCATGAATCTGCAACCGGCACATGCGTGTGACTAATTCTATCGACACACCGCTTATTGCTCTCGTGCCAATGATTGATCCATTTTGTGTGTGACCAGAGATGTATTGCCCATCCAAGTCTCCTTTTCCTAGATCTTCCCTTGTTTTTCTCCATACAATATCGATCGCCTCCACAACATCCATGTTCATGTAGAGACTCGGCGTCACACTGAGCTCGCTTGGTTTTATGCTCTACAGCTGTTTAACAGAGAAACAAACACCTGACCTCTTTCTCTGTTTTTCTCTGTGTCTTATGGCCCATTCACACTGACAGCGATGTTATCAATGGAGGTCAGCGAGTCGCTGTACTGTTAGTCACTAGAAGGCGTTTCTATTGCTGGATGCACACATTCAATTGGTGGGCTATGCTCTTAGAAAAAAAAAAAGGTACAAAACTGGGGAGGTATCTTTTTAAAAAATTACACCTTTGTACCTTATTTACCTCTAAAGGGTGAATATTGATACATTAAAGGTGCATATTAGAACATAAAGTGAACATATTAGTACCTAGATGGTACATATTAGTACTTTTTGAAAAGGGATTGCCCCAATGATAGCTTTTGTACCCTTTTCTCTGAGTGTTTATATAACTAACGTATGCACAGTGTGTAAAATATGATCAATAAATGAGACAAACTGCTGGTAATTTGTACCTTTTTTTGTGTGTAAATGTCCAGGTTTGACACGTTTTGAGTGATTCATTGTCAAAATAACGTCTGGGTTACTTGTGTAACCCTCGTTCCCTGAGGGAGGGAACGGAGACGTTACGTTCCGTCGTCACAGTTGCTGTACCACCGCTGTATGGCCGGGGCACGTAGTCTCGGCTCCTCAGCGAAAAACTGATGTGCGTTTGCACGCGCTCTCCTTTTATACCCGCGCTGCGGGGCGGGGTGCGCGTGGGGAAACACGCACGCCAACTGTCATTGGCTTGTTTAGTTTACACTCAAAGGTGATTGGGCTCTCGGGCGAGATCCCAATTCGTCAGTCACTGACGTAACGTCTCCGTTCCCTCCCTCAGGGAACGAGGGTTACACAAGTAACCCAGACGTTATTTTGACAATGAATCACTCAAAACGTGTCAAACCTGGACATTTACACACAAAAAAAGGTACAAAAGTTGTCACGTGGGAAGTATCTTTTCGAAAGGTACAAATAGCCCATGTACTATTATAAGGTACTTAATATGTACACTTTAGGGTGCTAAAATACACATTTAAGGTACTTGGGGGGGTAAATAAGGTAAGGTTACCGGCCCCAGTGACAGCTTTTGTACCTTTTTTTTTCTGTGTAGGTGAAACCACCAAACTTACAAAAAGATTTGTCATGAAGTAATATAAATTCACATAGCAGCTTTTGTGTGTTGTTCATGTTCACTGATTGGAAAATCAACTTGTTTACAAAAACAGAAAGTCTGTGTGGTACAAGACCTATAAAATATAGACCTTGTAAGACAAGACCCTAATAAAAGGAGACACTTATAAAATAGATGGTTGTGCTGTGAAATCTGATTGGATGAGCTGCATTCTGAGCTTTTGCTAAAATAATTAAAACACTTTACTTATATAGTATTATACAGTATTTTACTTATATAGAATAACATACAATTATATGCAAAACTATCTGTGACATTATTTTTAATAACAAATTAACGTACAGTATTTTAATCACTGACTTAATAAAATATGATTGAATAAGTCACATTTCAAACCAGTACATAATAATTGATATACAGCTGTGATCAGTTAAACACTATATTTAGTGTCCTCATATGTACAATATAACCTACTGTAGACTAATAAACTATATTAGTTTGCAGAATAATTGCTTATTGTGTAATAAAATGATTGCACCTCCAAGTGAAATGCAGAGCAATGCTGCTTTGTGAAGTCTCAGCTGTGGCTTTTTGGACAGATGTAGTTGCTTTCTCCGAAATTGACCAGAATTCAATGGGTATTAATTTGCAGTCCTGCTCAGGGATTCCAGAGTTCAGTTCCCTTCCTCTGATTTCACACGCTCCATAAAACTGAGGACAAGGAACGGGAATGCTCGATGAGAGAGGATTTTTCACCTGCGCTGATCTGAAAGCCTGGTTTTTACAGTCATTGAGACCACACAAACACACACTGTAAACTCATTACAAGCCCAAGGACACCAGTAAATGGTCACGAACCAGCCCTGACCCAACATCCCCTTCCATCTGCACTCCTGATGCGTCTTCAGACTTTCAGGGTCTCAAGTCCATGGCAAAATAACCTTTAATGCCTGCTTGACACTACATGCTCAAAATTAATTAACATCTTTGCAAATGATAAAGGAGGATAATATGCAAAACTTAAATTACAAATAACCCTAATAACATTATTTTTTTTATTATTATTATTATTATTATTATTACTATTATGCCATTTTTCTTTCCAAGTAAACAACAACACAAGAATAATCATTATTATAATAATAATATTAGTATTATCATCATCATCATCATCATCATTATTATTAAAGCATTTGCTGCACATGTAACTTTTGTAATGTGATGTTTTACTTTCCAAAAATAAATAAATAAAAAATCATCTGGGAATAATTTAGTATAATAATAATAATAATTCATACTTTTTGTTAATATTTTCCAGACCACCTTCATTATGTCAGCAGAAATTTTGAAAACATTTAATTATTTTTCCAAAAGAAAAATAATGGTGGCCTAATGGTTAGAGAGCTGGACTTGTAACCCAAAGGTCACGGGTTTGAGTCTTGGCACCGGCAGGGATTGTAGGTGGGGGAAGTGACTGCTCCCTGGGTGCTGCAGCAAAAATGGCTGCCCACTGCTCCAGATGTGTGTTCACGGTGTGTGTGTTCCCTTGGATGGGTTAAATGCAGAGTATGGGACAGCATACTTGGCCTCATGTCACTTTCACTAAAAAAATATAATTGATGACAATACTGCGGACGTTTATTTAGCAAGTAAACGGGGTCAATTTAAATCTGTCTGAGTTCAGTATAAAGTCTAGTGCATGCTATAAATTATTGCAAGCGTAATGTTTTCTTAAAGAGAGCTGAGATGCAGTAAGGGGAAGGGAAACGATCGTGCTGGAGTTCTGGGTCATTCGCTAATGCAAATTCTTTCACTGCTGTTGACAAGCTAGAGTTCATATCTCAGTCATTAACAGCTTGCTCACATATGTGATTAATGTACTCACGTAATTGCAGCCAATTGCGAAAATATTTCAGCGGTTCCTGTGCATCGATCATATACCAAGCACAGAATAATCAATAGAAACATGCTGCCAAGCGCATTGGAGCCAGAGAGGCCAGAGAGATATACCGACACAGAGAGCATGCATTAAAACAGAGAATATTTGACTTTTTACAGGCCTTATCGCATGTATGCAGAAAACCACATATGCGACAACAAACATGTGCACACTCTCTGTCACTACAAATGGATGTAGCACAAGTTTATAACTGAATGAGTTGACCACTATGAAAATGTAGAGAAAAATAAAATTGAATAGAATAGAATAAAATAAATTAAAATTAAATTAAATTAAATTAAATTAAATTAAATTAAATTATTTACTCATCATAGTGTTATTCCACATCTTAAAGCGGTTATTTTTCAGTGGAACATAATAATAATTAAGCAAAGATTTTCACATGACAGCTGTTCACAAAAGCAGTCCATATGACTTGTGCACTATTTTCTGAATCTTTTGAAGCCATGCTTTAACTTGTGCATGGGGGGGGGAATTAGGTAGTTTTTCATTTAAATGTTTAACTACTTTAAGCTGCAGTACTTAGCATGCATGGAATATTATCAGAAAATAATTACTTAAATGTGAGTAATTTATTCCTTTAAAACTTGCAAATATCTTGCTGTCTTTTCATATCATACTTAAAGAGGTCATATGATGCGATTTAAATTTTTCCTTTCTCTTTGGAGTGTTACAAGCTCTTGGTGCATAAAGAAGATCTGTAAAGTTGCAAAGACTAAAGTCTCAAATCCAAAGAGATATTCTTTGTAAAAGTTAAGAGTCAGCCACGCCTACCTAAAACGGCTCATTCTAACACGCCCCCACATGTCTACATCACGATGTGGGAAGATTTGCATAACGCCGCCCAAATGTTCATGCAAAGAAAGAAGGCGTAACTTTTATTCTCGCTTTAGTATTGCTGCTGCCACCACCGCCATGTTGTGGAGACGCTGTGTGTTTTTCATTGTGAAAGCGAAACTACTTTGTTTGGTCTTCCAAAAGAGGACGATATCCGCTTCGTCATGCCTAGAGCTGATCCGTGCTGGTCAATGAGGAAATACATTAAGTTTGCGGTGTGGATCTCCGGATCGGCTTTCACTGTGGATGAAGCAGAGTCCAGCCCGGGGTCATCATATGTGGTTGCCGCAAGCCCACCGGCCGCACCGTTCTCAAGCCCGCCAGTCTCCGCTCACTCAAGCCTGCCGTGTGTGACACTGTGTTTTTATTGTGAAAGCAAAATTTCTTTGTTTGGCCTTCCAAAAGACGACACAACTAGAAATCAGTGGTTAAGTTGTATTTACAACACTGTTCCAGAACAGTTCAACCCAAATATTCAGATGTGTGCAGTGCATTTTGCGGAGGATGAGGACTGTTTCTTGTGCGAGTAGCTTACAATGCCTGTGTCTGTTTCTATAAAGTGGGGCAATTCCAACTTTGCAAGGACAGTCTGGCGCTTCTGACTCACAGCCTGTAAATACATTTTTCATATTTAAAGAATTTGCCACTGACGATTCAAACGCGAGTTTTGAGCAGTGTAGAGTAGCACTTGTTGTTTGTCGTTTCTCCATACATGGTTTTATGTTTACGCAGCGCGAAACGGAACGCAACGTGTAAAAAGACAGTATAAGTCATTATACTGTCCCCATCATGTCCCCACTGGATGCAAGAAATGCCTCGTTTGTAATGGGTTTTATTGTTTTTTGTCTTGTTGCGCGGGGACACAAGGCATCACAGTATGGTAAGGGGTGTAACATTTCCGTCACACGCTTGAGGTATTCAGCCAATCACAATGCACTGGATAGCTGGCCAATCAGCGTATACCTCGCTTTTCGGACCGATGAGCTTTGTAAAAATCGACACGTTTCAGAAAGGCGGGGCATAGAGGAGCAACAATAATGTACAGTATGTGGAAAATAATGTGTTTTTTGAAACTTAAACCGCATGAACACATTGCATTACAACAAATAAACAACATAATGTTCTTTTTGGCAACGTCATATGACCCCTTTGATACTGCCACGACCTTGACTTGTGAAATGATCTAAAACCACTTATTTTTCAGCCAAGGTTTGTTGGGCCTTTTTGATAGTGGCTAAAAGGCTAGCCATAGTGACCACAAATGAGCAGATACTCCCCATAACACTGTGGCAAACAGTTTCCAAGGCGACCACACAAACTCTGGCTGCCGTCGACTCTTTGTGCAACTTCCAGTCTGTGTGATGCTCTGAGAACCAACAGCTGACTCTGTGAGCATCAGCATTTTTTTCTCCAGTCTGTTTACTCCCTCAGAGGACATATTAATTGTCCCGCTGACGATGTGGGAGGTTTACAACCTGTGCGACATCGCTTGTGAGGCTGTCAAGACACAATATATTTTTCCCGTTAATGCAATAAGCCCAAAGGTGTTCAATTTATCATAGACATCGAAGCATCGTTCAGCATTCCCTGTTGAAAAAAACATCATATGCTGGTTAGGTATGTTTTGACGCTGGGATGCTGGTTTAAGCTGGTCCTTTGCTGGTTTAAGCTGGTCCTTTGCTGGTTTAAGCTGGTCCTTTGCTGGTTTAAGCTGGTCCTTTGCTGGTTTAAGCTGGTCCTTTGCTGGTTTAAGCTGGTCCTTTGCTGGTTTAAGCTGGTCCTTTGCTGGTTTAAGCTGGTCCTTTGCTGGTTTAAGCTGGTC
>NW_015505769.1:741024-758172 GCF_001515645.1 Sinocyclocheilus grahami | reverse complement strand
AGTTTTGAGCAGTGTAGAGTAGCACTTGTTGTTTGTCGTTTCTCCATACATGGTTTTATGTTTACGCAGCGCGAAACGGAACGCAACGTGTAAAAAGACAGTATAAGTCATTATACTGTCCCCATCATGTCCCCACTGGATGCAAGAAATGCCTCGTTTGTAATGGGTTTTATTGTTTTTTGTCTTGTTGCGCGGGGACACAAGGCATCACAGTATGGTAAGGGGTGTAACATTTCCGTCACACGCTTGAGGTATTCAGCCAATCACAATGCACTGGATAGCTGGCCAATCAGCGTATACCTCGCTTTTCAGACCGATGAGCTTTGTAAAAATCGACACGTTTCAGAAAGGCGGGGCATAGAGGAGCAACAATAATGTACAGTATGTGGAAAATAATGTGTTTTTTGAAACTTAAACCGCATGAACACATTGCATTACAACAAATAAACAACATAATGTTCTTTTTGGCAACGTCATATGACCCCTTTGATACTGCCACGACCTTGACTTGTGAAATGATCTAAAACCACTTATTTTTCAGCCAAGGTTTGTTGGGCCTTTTTGATAGTGGCTAAAAGGCTAGCCATAGTGACCACAAATGAGCAGATACTCCCCATAACACTGTGGCAAACAGTTTCCAAGGCGACCACACAAACTCTGGCTGCCGTCGACTCTTTGTGCAACTTCCAGTCTGTGTGATGCTCTGAGAACCAACAGCTGACTCTGTGAGCATCAGCATTTTTTTCTCCAGTCTGTTTACTCCCTCAGAGGACATATTAATTGTCCCGCTGACGATGTGGGAGGTTTACAACCTGTGCGACATCGCTTGTGAGGCTGTCAAGACACAATATATTTTTCCCGTTAATGCAATAAGCCCAAAGGTGTTCAATTTATCATAGACATCGAAGCATCGTTCAGCATTCCCTGTTGAAAAAAACAGCATATGCTGGTTAGGTATGTTTTGACGCTGGGATGCTGGTTTAAGCTGGTCCTTTGCTGGTTTAAGCTGGTCCTTTGCTGGTTTAAGCTGGTCCTTTGCTGGTTTAAGCTGGTCCTTTGCTGGTTTAAGCTGGTCCTTTGCTGGTTTAAGCTGGTCCTTTGCTGGTTTAAGCTGGTCATGTTCTGGCAAAGGAGGACCAGCATAAACCAGCGTCAAAACATACCTAACCAGCATATGCTGGTTTTTTCAACAGGGTTATGAACCTGCAGTGCTGGGTAGATTATACAGCTAATCTGTTAGCATTCTAGCATGTTAGCATGGCTGCCTGTGTGTACTTTAAAAGAGCCCTCAGTCAAAAGACAACAAGAGAAAGAACCATTGCAGACAAGATTAAATTAAAACTTTAAATTAAATTAAATTAAATTAAAAAATTATTTAACAATTAATATCAATCCATTTTTGGTATTGTTAAGTATTATATTATATTATATTATATTATATTATATTATATTATATTATATTATATTATATTATATTATATTATATTATATTAGCCATCTAACGTCAGGGAGTGAATTTGCAGGTTCACTCGGCTCATCGCCTGCGAAAATCGCTTGGGTATGAACACAAAAGACACGTCGAAAAATGTTGGCGATAAGCGTGCGCGATAATCGGGGCTTAAGGCTACGTCCACACGAAGCCACAGCTTTCCCTATCCAATCTTTTTTTTCTCCTCGTCTCAAGAAATATCACGAAACCACGAAACCGACACAAAACGATGTAGTATACATGCCAGACCAGTATGTGGCGCTGTAATTCTGCCACAGAGATACACAAAAAATGGAGAAGAAGACTTGGACTATGCGCATAAACCTTGCGCGTGCTATACAAACAAACATGGAACAATACATTTATTAATCTGTTAATGTTAGTTAATAAAAAGACAATCGATCAGTGTTTGTTCATGTTTTTGTTGCTGTGACGTAGCGAGACGTGGGCTGATGACGTCATCGTTTCAGAAAATATACGGATTCGCTGTCCACACGAAAACGCAAGGGCGGCGTTTTCAGATTTATCCACTCTGGGACCCGGTTTCAACAAATATTGGTTTCACTCCCAAAACGCCGGATCCGTGTGGACGAAATGCCTATATGATACAACATTTATGCGTATACAGCTAAACGCATCTCCGTGTGGATGGGGCCTTAATCACTTTTTTCTTTAAATAAATAAATCGCACTAAAGGAATGTGTTAAATTGACAGCGCTAGCGTTTCCTCTTCAGATGTTTTATTTGCAGGCATAAGGCACCCATCTGTCCATCTCCTACGGCATCATGCGCTGGCCTGCGCCCGCACCCAAACACCATCCATGCCAAATCTCCTCCACGGCTCTGACGTGCGGCTACCTCTCGCACTCTCTGTCTCTCTTATTTCATATTTCTTGACATGTGAAGACGTGAAATTGACGAAGTGTTTAAGGACACGTTGAGGAGGACAGTGTAAACTTTGAGAAGGCCGTAAGTAGCCTGACAGCTGGAGATGCTGAGTGACAGTGGTTTTCCGCATGCCTGACCCACTCCTCTACCCACCTCCAAGAATACTAAAGGAATGAACTCTTTATTTAACTTCATCCACAACTTTTCTTTCTAGGCCCATAACAACAAGAAAAGTAACTTGTAAATGCAGAGCAATTGGAGACTCTTCTCAAATTGCCTCAGATTTTCCAAAACACAAAAATCCTGCAATTAAATGGTCAAAAGTGATGCAACCGTGCCATTTCAACGTCCTTATATGCAGATTTGAATTGTTTCAATTCGAATTCAGATTCGAACCAGAGCTCCTCACCTCTCAAGTACGTCTCCGTACTCCGTGAGCTACCGAACAAACCTAGCATCGATGAAAACCAATAGATATGAAGCTAGATGTGTGCGATGCTAACGGTCAAAAGCATCAGCTTTCAAATCTCCCAGCATATTAATATTGTTTTGAAGTCATAACATGATATTCTTCAAGTAATTGTGCGAAAACTACGCTTTATTAATCGAAACTGTACATTTGTGTGAAAAGGAATAAAAGGTGTCGGAGTTTTACTGCCTCTAGTGTTCATTTATTTTGGAAACTGCAGTGATATGTACTTATTGGTACGTATTTCGTGTCTTGCTAAAAAGTGTTCCCAGGTACGTTTATGCCATGAGGCCAGGTAGGTTGTTTCACTTTCACATTAATATATCTGTTACACTGAATGAATGCTATATTTTGACATTTAATTTATTTTCAGTATTTATTTTAAACATTAAAGACATTTACTTGCATTTAATATGTTTTTTTGTGTATATAACACCAAAATTGGAAGCTTTGATCCATATAACAATATTTGAAATGAAAACCCCCAAATGAAGATAATAAAAAAGTCATTCTTTTTTGTGTTGGTTTTTTTTGGGGTGGGGGGGTGCACATGCTGCGCATAGCTTATCCTTACCGAATTTATATAGATTCGGGGTGATTAATTGAGTTATTTTAATCACATTGTCTCTTTTGAATGATTAAATTGCACTAAAGCAATGTGTTAAACTGACAGTGTTTTATTTGCAAGCATAAGGCATCCATCTGTCGATCTCTACTGTGGCATCATGCGCTGGCCTGCGCCCGCACCCAAACACCGTCCATGCCAAATCTCCTCAGCGGCTCTGACGTGCGGCTACCTCTCGCGCTCTCTGTCTCTCTTATTTCATATTTCTTGACATGTGAAGACGTGAAATTGACGAAGTGTTTAAGGACACGTTGAGGAGGACAGTGTAAACTTTGAGAAGGCCGTAAGTAGCCTGACAGCTGGAGATGCTGAGTGACAGTGGTTTTCCGCATGCCTGACCCACTCCTCTACCCACCTCCAAGAATACTAAAGGAATGAACTCTTTATTTAACTTCATCCACAACTTTTCTTTCTAGGCCCATAACAACAAGAAAAGTAACTTGTAAATGCAGAGCAATTGGAGACTCTTCTCGAGTTGCCTCAGATTTTCCAAAACACAAAAATCCTGCAATTAAATGGTCAAAAGAGCTCAATATGAACTCCAACATTTCTAATTGAATTCCTCATGTGCTTATGAACTTTTGGAGAAACATCTGAGAAGGTTGATAGTTGAACAAAACTTTCCTGAGGCCCTAAAGAAAAAAAAAAAAGAGCAATATTTGATACATAAAACGTTTATTTGCTAGAGCTCATTTTAGGCCCAAAAGAAAATGTTATTGATCAGTGGTTGGTCTTTTTTTTTTTTTTTACATTAAAGTTGTTTCATTTAAATATCAACATTATAAACAAAACAGACACTAAATAGATAATTGTAAGTATAGAGCAATACAATTAGCATGGATAGAAGCTCAGAACACTTAGTCTTGCAAAACAAAATAAAATAAAAAAAAAGAATGAGAACTGTTTGGAATTAAATTAATATCTGACGTGATTTTGAGTGTAGTTTGAGACTCTTCTGACACTCCAAAGGAGACACACGTGAGATCACTGGAGTCTTTTCTGTAGTAGGAGACATGAGTTCAAGTCTCCATTTCATCTCACTGCCATCTGAAATATTAACGAGATCTCATTTATGAGTTTTCCTTCCTACATGAAGCTGCCAGAAGAGCAGAAACCAGGAGAAAGAGAGATTAGAGAATCTGTGAGGGTTAGACAGACAGACAGATGAATTGACTCACATACAAATGAATGAAAGAAAAAAAAAACACAGCTGAAGTACCCACTTTATTTCTTTATATCTGAACATTAACCAAATCAACTTTAAGGTTCCGAGGCACTGTGTCAGTACTTTTACGATTTCTTCATCGCACAAGAATCATCCATTAATATTTAACATGAAACGCCATTCACAACTCATTCTACATTGAGTTCACCATTCAGAGGATCCTCCTTTTACAGTCTCTGATTACATTTTACAGAGTTCATTAGAATGCATTCACAATTTTGATTACATGTTGATAGTAATGACATTGCTTAAATTCTATAGAGCTTTAATACTTTACTTAACTAACTTAATATGCAAAGAGTACGTAACACACACACATTGAAGGAATGTGACATTACAATTGAATGTGGCATGTCATTAGTTATAAACAAGGAATTTAAGACAATTGCAATGCTGGAATGCAAGCTGTTTTGAAAAGGACAGAAGCAGCTGACTACAGAAAACAGCTTTTATTTAGAGAAAAAAAAAACAGCACAATAAAATCATTTAAAATGAGTCATGCGAGTTAACCGTTATGTCTCAGACAAGATAGAACTCCTAGTGCAAGACAAATGAGAGGCTGAGTTTCCTACAAAATTGGGTACACTGGATGTGTTCTTAGAGCAACCACTTATATCTTTCCCGTGACATGTCATCATGTTGCTTAGCCAGTCTTTGAGTCGTTATGCACAGAGGCCTCTTTTTTCTTGGTCTGTGTGTCTTACGGCTCTGGGCAAGTCAGTACTGTGGGACAACAATCCCGGCGTTCACCTTGTCCCTCTTTCACTTTGACTTCAGCCAAATGCACAAGCTGTATAACTACCTGCAAAAATCTTTAAAGCGTACAAAAGAGCCGCAAGCATGAAATTGCGAGCTCAAAGATAAGCCGTCAATCGTGAGTTAATGGGATGTATTTACGCGTGGTCAGCGCGCGAGACAAAAGCCACACTTCGGCTCGTTACGTGTTGGGAGGCGAAGCCGGGACAAAGCAGCATTATCTGCAACAATTGTGTTTGTGGATGAAAGTATTCGGACTATTACATGCTTGATCTGAACTGAAATGAATGAATAATACGGTAGGTAATCATCGACAAAAGCCATTTATTGTCCAATTAATTGTCTTAGAGGTGGTTACAATCCACATGAAGGCACCAGTGTGGAATACAAAATGAAGTGCGAATGCATTCAGAGGACACGTGTAGGAGAAACAAAGCAGAGCTGGAGAGCTGCTATTTCTGTGAACTACAGCTGCAGGAGGAAGGTGTTGTGTTGTCTGAAAACCTGCTAAGATGTTTCTCTGAAGGTGTTACCTGTGTTTCACGACTCGAAAAGACAATGAACACTTTTCAACGCAGTGATACATTAGCTGTTCCAAAACCTAGCAAGCTGTCTCCCTGTCAACCGCCTAACCGAGACGCCATCTAATATAGACTGATTTCCAGGGCTGTACAACAAGAATAAAATGAGTTTGTTTGTATAATCTCAGGTACTGATGATGTGTTTTCTTCAGTGTTGAAAATGTCTAATGTGAGTTTGAATGTGACATTCATGCGTACAAAAGAGCCGCAAGCATGAAATTGCGAGCTCAAAGATAAGCCGTCAATCGCAAGTTAATGGGATGTATTTACGCGTGGTCAGTGCGCGAGACAAAAGCCACACTTCGGCTCGTTACGTGTTGGGAGGCGAAGCCGGGACAAAGCAGCATTATCTGCAACAATTGTGTTTGTGGATGAAAGTATTCGGACTATTACATGCTTGATCTGAACTGAAATGAATGAATAATACGGTAGGTAATCATCGACAAAAGCCATTTATTGTCCAATTAATTGTCTTAGAGGTGGTTACAATCCACATGAAGGCACCAGTGTGGAATACAAAATGAAGTGCGAATGCATTCAGAGGACACGTGTAAACAAAGCAGAGCTGGAGAGCTGCTATTTCTGTGAACTACAGCTGCAGGAGGAAGGTGTTGTGTTGTCTGAAAACCTGCTAAGATGTTTCTCTGAAGGTGTTACCTGTGTTTCACGACCCGAAAAGACAATGAACACTTTACCACGCAGTGATACATTAGCTGTTCCAAAACCTAGCAAGCTGTCTCCCTGTCAACCGCCTAACCGAGACGCCATCTAATATAGACTGATTTCCAGGGCTGTACAACAAGAATAAAATGAGTTTGTTTGTATAATCTCAGGTACTGATGATGTGTTTTCTTCAGTGTTGAAAATGTCTAATGTGAGTTTGAATGTGACATTCATAGCCATACTGAAAGCAACAATAGATAGTTTAAAAAAAATTCAAGCAAACATGTACGTTAAGAATGTGAACTCAATGCGAACCAACAAGGGTATTCCATAACAAAGATGGTATCAGTCTAAGTTTAATTATGTTAAAAAGGTTTAATATTTATGAATTAGATTATAAACTTATCTATTTCATTGGAAGTGCTGTGTGCTTCCAGAGAGGCTCTGCCCAAGCGTGTTTCTGATTGGCAGTGATATTTGATTGATTTTGTCGTGTCATGTCTGGTGTAGATAGGCAAATTGCATGTTGCTGGAATCTTGCCACGTCACGTCTGGCGTTAGGAGATTTCGGTCGTTCCCCATTGAAGTAGAAGACCGTTTTTTCTATGACTATTACTAGTCTCAATTTTTGTATGCTTTGCATTTTTATGCACTTAATAGGGTTTTAATATAAAAGCATCGTCTTATATTCGGGTCAATACGGTAATAAAATACCGTATTGACCCGAATATAAGACGATGTTTTTTTCTTGGAAATACATCTGAAAAAACGCGGTCGTCTTATATTCAGGGTCTAGACTTTGACGTGTCAATAATACACCCACAACAATAGGTGGCGCCAAATACGCATAAAACGAGTGTGCCATGAAATACATAATGTAATGGGTGTTGTAAAGATCATGAGAAAAAAAACAAAAGAGAAAGAAAAGCTTACAGCTGCATGAGTCGTGACTGTCACGTTAGCCTGATGGGACCAAACTCCCTTCGTGATTTTAAAACGTAAGACAGTACCCAGATTTGAAGTCTACAGTAAGATTTAACTTCTACTGTTAATGAGATTTTGGTAGGCTACTATTAGAACGGATAGCCTAAATGTCCTAATTCAGATGGGCTACCTGTTTTTTTTTTTTTATGGTACATCAAAAAGTGTATATTTTTTAAATGTGATTGTTGGTACATTTTACCAGTTTTTACCATACTTTCAAAACAAAAATTAAAATAGGAAAAATATGCAATATGAAAATAATTGAAGACAAAATGTGTTTTACTGAGAAAAAAAACCTAAAGGTACATCTGGAAAAAGGGGGGTCGTCTTATAATCAGGGTCATCTTATATTCGGGCCAATACGGTAATAAATAATTATTAAAATCCATTTTCAGTTTCGGTTTTCGGCCAAGTGCATCCAAATTTTTCGGTTTCCATTTCGGCCCAGATTTTTAATTTCAGTGCATCTTCCTATTATCAACAACATATATCAAATCAGCATTAAAGTACCATTATAAATTGCGAAAACATGCTTTAAAAAAAATTTATCTTTCAATCAGGTCCAGCTAATTCACATGCATACCATATTAAACAACTGATATCAAAAGGTGATTGGCTTATTTAACTGAAAGGTGGGATTTTCCCGCAGCTGCCATGTGAATCCCACTTTTACAGTCTCTAATTTAATTTTTAGAGTTAATCGGAATGCATTCACGATTATGCTTGTGGAATATCCTTCACATCAGAAAAGCACCTATGACCTAAGCCTTAAGGATTTGGAGGAGTCTTCAATTTGTGACAGAAGCGTTATTGTCTTCTTTGTGTCGTGCAGTTTGTCACACAAACACTGAAACACATTATTTTTCTACTCTTTCCGTCCGACTTTCTCCAAAGTTCACAAAAATACCCGTCTGTCATCGAATTTCCAAACAAGCCCCGCATTCCTGGGTCAAGTGTTTACTTCTGTCCCTTCAACAACTGGAAGAAAGACGGGGACCTCTTGTGGGAGAGGTGGGCCATCTCGCTTTCCTCTATAAATCTCATTATGTGGTATATGACCCCAGGTGTCAATGTCGCCTTCCTCAACACGAGAAAGAATCACCAAAGTACATCAACTTCCATTAGCTTAAGCTCTCATTTGACTTCAGCCCTCATGCGCACGGCAGGAATAATTCAAGAGGTAAAGGACGAGCTGTCGGAAGGTCAGAAGTGGACGTTCTGCAAACACTAACCTGGCAGCAATCACTCATCCTGATAAAAGGTCAAAGAATATGCCAGCTCAAACACGTATTTAATAAGCAAGATGGATGCCACATCGGTCACATTAAGCTCTGTTCTCCATCAGAATCAATAGCCAGATTTACGCTGCCCAGTGAGAATGAATCAGATACCAAGGATTTATAGTTTAAAAATGTCTTAATCATTTTTATTTTGACAACTGATTTCAGTTGTTTCATTAATTGCTTTGATGTTTACATTTTAAGTCCTAAACACACCTTTGTTTTCATACATATTAATATCAGTTTTCAACAAAGCTGTAAATGCCTTACTAGTAATCACTGTGGTGTTGTTAGAAAGTCATGCTAACTAAGAAAACAAGTTCATTTCACACTTGCAAGGCCCTCCAAAGAGAACCGAGAACTGGTAAAACATCAACTACACTATTAATGGTATCAATGTTTTTCAAAAAAAAATTTTCTACAAAATGCAGAGCTACTTTTGAATTGTCGCCAATGGAGAAAGGTGCATTTTGCTGCCAGATGGTATAGCTACCAGCAAGAGCTGATGGGTCATGCTAACCAGCCAAACCTTGACCATCTGGCACAACTAACAGAAAACATCAGCATCAAGGGGGCCATTATTGCAGCTTTAAAGGAAAGACACCGTAAAATGGGAGAAGAACTTTAAATTTGACATGAAAATTCACTCTGTCTATTCTGTAAATGCATGTTATAGATTTTATTGTGAATGATTCATCGGTGTATGTTTTTTGTTTTATTCATAAATAGTTATGTATATTCCATTAAATCACTACTTTAAATATTAGCAATACAAATTGTGCCATACAATACTAATTAGGTGCCAAGACCAATGCAGGTCTGCAGTCAAAAAATAAATAAATAAAAATATAATTGAAATAAACATTTTTTAAAAACATTTTAAATGTTGTTGTTTTTGTTTTTTAAAGTCCCTAAAAAGTCTCTTTTTTTCTGTATTAAATTAACAGTCCTGGTTTTAATATTAATAACATTGTCAAATATGAGAAAAAAAAAAGTATCTGCAATGTCACTGTAATTACTTCATCTTCAGCAGTTCAGGGCTCTTGTGGCCACTCGTCTCTAAATATACATTTGAGGATGTTTCTCTAAGAGCTCTCTTGAAGTTGATAAGTATAAAGCTTCTGAGGAGGACTGGGCCCTCAACGTCCCTACAAAATAACCACAGCTAGTAAGGGCATGACCTAAAAGCATCCAAAAAGATCTGTTACACTTGGCATAAATACGCAGGGCTTCGCTTTTTTTTTTTTTTCGTCAGCCGTTATTCTCTCAGGATCAAACGTCCTCTGTTGGAAAGCTGCACAGCCTCTCCCGCTCTAATCTAAAGACATCAACTTAAGTACCACAAATGAGATCGTAAGAGATTAAATATTAATATTTAGAAACCTCGCAACAATGTGTCCCAGATCATCCTGGAAGCCTTTGATATGATCCACACTCAGAGCCTTTAAACATCTCCCCTGATCATACATCTGAAAGCATGGGGTCATTAAGGGAGAAACCTCCCTCTGTATGATCGTCCCATTTACCTGATTGAAATCAGACGGGGCCCACAATAGGGCATAACAATACATAGAGAAAAAAAAAAAAACGGAGATCCTTCATGAAAGGCATTTTGTGATGGCTACCATGTAACTCTGATGGGGAGTCACTGAAGAGCGGTTTTGTTCAATTGTCCGATTGAATCATGGGGGCGACTGGTCTATTTTTGAACAGAAGATCTGCTTTCGAAGTCATTGAAGGTCAAATTAATCATGACTCGTTACTCAAAAAGAAATATTTAATCTGGTCAAATGAAATCCTAACCATGTCTAGGGCTCAAATACATTAGTCTAAATCAGAAAGCAAAGAATGTAATATGATTTGTTACCCCTCATTCTTAGGCAAAACAAAATGAAACAAAACAGGATGAAATAAATCCACTGAACATCAAGACAAAGGGTCAAAATAGGCCACAATGCACTATGCAAGATTATAAAACCACAATTTGTGTGCAATATCGCAGGTTTTCCTTCCTCATTAGAAAAGGAGGACATTTTTGCATTTTAAAACCCTTAGTGTGGATATTACTTTCCACCTCATAGGTTCGTTACACAAATCAACGTTAATTTCTGCACTCTATTCTGTCTTTAATTTAACCCCTGCTGGGAAATCATGTCAAGAATAAGTCATAGCTTAAAAATAATACCTCATTATTTCCCAAGAAAGTTACCTTAACGTCATTGGCTTCACTATTGATTAAAAGTGTGTGGTCTATTCTTTTATTTATTTACCGTGCTGTGAAGAAATCTGATTCGGTCGTTGAAGTACTGAAGAGCGCAAAACGTTCATGTTGAGCTGGGAAACCTGTCTAATTACTACGGTGGAGAGTGGGTAGATATCCTAGATATCCTCACATTAGCTCTGTTCTCAAACCTAGAGAGCTGCCAAGCTGTCTACTACCTACATAGGCAGCTGTCTTCTAAGCTTCCTAAGCGGGGGGCATATAAATGATCACGTTAAGCACATGGGAAACTCAATTCACTAATGATTTCAATCCAATTTGATATTAACATGTTGCTAAGCTTACCTCAATAGTCTAATAAGCAAAAATTCTATTTTTTGTTTATCTACAATACCCTTAAAAATTGAGATCAGTAACTAAAAAAAATACTTTTTCTATTTAGCAAAGATGCATTACATTGCTCAAGTGTGGAATTTATATTCTCAAAAAATATATACACATATATACTGTATACACACATTCATTTTTCAAATTATTACTGCTCTTTTGAACTTTCTATTCATCAAAAAAATCCTTGAAAAAATCAGATTTGCCATCACAGAAATAAATTACATTTTTAAAATATATCAAAACAGAAAATAATTCTTTTAAATAGCAATAATATTTGACAACATTACTGTTTACTGTATTGTTGATTAAATAAATGCAGATTTGGTGTTAAAATAATTACTGATATATATATATATAGTTTAAAATGCATAAAATTGATATATATTTATAAATAGTCTTTATACTGGTCTGGACGATTTTTTTCACCGAGCTTGTTGTAATGCATTCTTAAATAGTCTTTTCACATTAAAACGAAACCAAAACAAGGCTTACAAGAATGTTTTGGAAGAGCATTGTGAGCGCATCTCTGGTGTCTTTAAACAATGTCTAGGTAGCGCACTTGGATTTGAAAAGAGCTGTAGTTTTGCAAAAATCATCGGAGACATGCACAAGCTGACAAAGTGTGCATTCATAATCTCTTTTCCCATGAAATGCATTAATCTTACAGCAATAATGCATGTCTTTGCAACACGAGCAACAGAGATAGCTTTGCTAAAAGTTTAGTCACTAATTATGTTTCATTATGTGCAAAATTAGGATATTGGATATGACAGAAGAAATTGTAATAAGGAGATAATATGAAATATTCTGCATCAGTTTTCAGTGGAGCCCTAGACATATGTTGCATTGTGCTTCCACTCTCTTATCTACATAACGCCTGTCAAAACGAGGGTCTTTCTGAGCAAGAGGAGTACCAGGCATCCAAAGACAGAAAGAAAACCTAATCACACTTATTTTTTTCAAGCAATTAACATGGAACAGTTCCAGCTGGAGAGGCTTTCTCAGCTCTGAGGCCTATCATGAACAGAGAAGCTCTTCAGCTCTGGACTGGCGGCGTCAGACAGTCTGACAGACAAAAACAAAGTTTACTCTGAAAATAAGCAGCTAAAACAGATTCTGAGAATGAAAGGGACAGGTGTTGGGGAGTGGTGAAAATAATGGCCAAACACATCAGCTTAATTCTGATCCTTTATGCAAACACAGATGCAAACCAATGTCCACAGACACATGGAAATGAACTGGCAATCGTAACACTTTCCTAAGTCACTAATCAGGTTTCCTGAGCATGTGTATTTGTGTTAAAAGTTCTGATTAGGGCAGATTTCTGTAGAAAACTGTTCTCAGGTCAGTTTTGAAATGCAGAGGATTAGTCGGATGTGATTAGTAAGACAGTTGTCCGTGGCTAAACTCCAAATATCTAGTGCAAGGGAAACGGTCTCAATTTTCCAGAGCAATAAAAACCTCACAAAACCAGCCCAGGCTGCTCTGAATTTAAAGACATAAGAAATAAAAACATTTTGACTGGTTGACCACTAAGATTTTTTGCATTGTGATTGTGATTGTGATTGTGTGTGTGTGTGTGTGTGTGTGTATATATATATATATATATATATACATACATATTTCAAATCTCTGAACATTTTAGCATGGTGATGGATATGACAATGTTAATGTATTTGGTCTTGGCGGAACAGATCTGCTACGCTGCTGCTGTTGGTTATTGCGGTAGTTGTAGATTATTGCTGCTGCTGCAAGCAAGTACAGGAACTTGCTACTGCCAATGCATATGGCGATACAGTGCCATGAGTATTTAAGACATATTGCTGCTGCACAAATAGCATATAAAATAACCCCGTAGCACATCTATACAGGTGGAGCTGGGGAAGGTGGAGGGTTTCAGAGAACTCTGAAAGCGTGCTGCAGGAATCTCAAGTGAATGCTAGCCAGCCATATAAATGCAAGGCAGTAAGCTCATTGGCTGCAGCATGGACCAATCAGCTTGTGCCAAGTCGTTTAACTCTCTGAATATCTTCAGTTACGTTAACACCCCGTCAGAAAGCGCCATCTAGAGTTTCATGACTGAACTATATATATATATTATCATATATGAATGTTAAGATATTTTAAGTATTTTTTTTTTCATTTGACTTTTTTTCTTTTTCTAATCTGACTGATTCTCATTGTAGTATAAAAAATAATAAAAATGTGTGCATATCTGAAACATTTTCAAAAATACTATATAAGAAATACAACGATATAACGATAATTTATTCATTCGACTGTATTTTTCCTTTTTCTTTCACTAATTTGACTGTATTTTGGGGTGAAATATGACCTATAGTCATGTTTTTGAGATATTGCTTTGTGTATACAGCTTTGTGCATTTGTGTAGCCAAGTGTGTGCATGTGTGTTTGAAGTTTTAAGTGCACTAGATGGATTATATTCTTCTATCATCCATTTCCTCTCCTGCTGGCTCTACTACTTCCTGCCTCTCTCGGGGTTGTTATTGTATTTCCAGCGTATCTGGAGGAAAACTGTGGGAGAGCGAGAAGAGAAAGGAGGAGTGAGGAGAGCCTGGCGTAATGGAGGGCCAAAGAAACAAATGAAAGCAGGACAGATGCGTGCGTTTGTAAGAGAGCAAGACTCTTGATTGTTTGACGGCGAGTGCATATGGGTGGCAGATTAAATCCTTATCTAATCACGATCCAATCAGGTCAGAGAGATCATCACAGGAAGTTCAAGGTTAGACAGGCATCGCTCTGTACTCAGAGGAGGGGATTTCTATTAAGACTCTGTTTCCTCATACTTCACAGTGCTGCAAGGACTTCAAAGAGGGCATTCCCAAATGGAGCAAAGGAAAATCAAATTTGCATATTTCAACAATATCCTGCTGTCATTGTTTTGAGTAAACCAAAACCATAGCTTTTACGGCAGTCACATTGTCTTGGCTACAAAATCTCAATGTTCGTTTTCTTTCAGAGCCAACTTTGTTTTCAGTCTTAAATTATAATCCATATTCACTTCTGCATGGCCATTTGACAATAATAGCATGAGGAGGATTGCATAACCATCCAAATACTATGAAATCAAACATAGTTTTATGTCCATGCCTCCATGCCTTCATACCTTTAGTCCATGCCTGTTAGCTTCAACGCTGTCTGTGTGCTAGTGCACCTCTAAAAAGCAAACCAAATTATCCAAACCAAACCAAGTTCTCAAGGATTACTCTGTAAAATATATTCTGAAACACTAATCTGGCAAAACAGACCAAAAATATTGTTGTTGTTTTTTTGCCAATAAAATACTCTATAGACTGCGATCGTCCAACATACTGTAACCACCCAACTTCAGCTAGCAATAGCAAACAGCGTTATTATTGGTATCCAAAGCAAAATATATTAATCTTATAGCCATTATTTTCAATTTACCTTGAATGCAATGCCAAATGAATTTTAAAAAAGGATGAAAAACTTAATTTGAATTAGCTTACTTAAATGAAAACTAAACAGTAATATTAAATAAGCCAAAAACACAATCAAATTGCTAAAAATATTGTAAAAGTAATTGTTATTATATTTATAATAATAATTATATTTCAATATATTAATAAACACTAGAACATTGTTTTTTATTTTTCTAAAATAACATTGATAGCTAATAAAAATCAATGTTTTGTCAATGTGCATTCAATTATGCTAACACTACATTAACTGGCTTCTAAAATGTGAACCGTATTTCTAGTATTCATGTATGATAAGTTGGCTATGCAAAGGCTATAATATAAAATAAATTCAAACCCATTCTGTTTCAAGAGGAAATACATCAACATGAAAGAAAACTGTCAAAGCATCTCATGGGATGTTTAAGGCAAGTGTCATCTAATATTACTGTATTTTATATGATTTGAGTCCTACACATTCAAACTAATTACGCTTGTACTGTAGCATGGCGCTGGCAATAATAAAGCCATGGGTTTGAATCCCAGGGAATGCATGTGCTGATCAAATCTGGAGCTTGTACGCAATGTAATTAACTCTGCATAAAATGCATCTGCCAAATGCATAAACGTAAACCTCTTCAACTTTCATTCATGTCAACTGTTTATCTGAAAACATAAAAGAAAGGAGGATGCAGGGAAGAAAATAGAGGTATAAATTCCAGTCCTAGTGTTTGGAGATTATAGAGACATAATGATGTGATTGCATCTCCGCCGCTCTAGTGTTAGTTTGTTCTTCTTGTACACACACTTATATGCTTCTCGTTAATTCCGCCTCATGTAGAATCAGATGTTGCGAGAAATGATATAATTGAAAAAAGACAGCAGCAAAAAAGCTTGAAGGCATAAAAAAAATGTAAAAAAAACACGGAAGGGGGTGTTTATCGAGCTTGAAGTTTTCTAAGAACTCATAAAACATGTATGTACATGTGCTTTCTTCGCTGTGCTTACATCTAAATGAGTCTTTCATGACGTTCAAAGAGTTCCAAAATGTCCTGAAATGAACACAACCAAGCCTAAGTTGTATTTTTGGATCAATACTGTTTAATGCTAGAGGCTTCCGGCATGCAATACTACAACAGAGCAGTGCCAGCTGCCGTTTAATTGAAGGGCTGACTCAATCGTGAGACCGAACCATTCAAAACCGCCGTGGCCGCCGAGACCATCACCCCCACGGCTCCATCTTTTCTCATCTCCTTCTCTCCGAGAGCGACGTCTAGCTCGGGGTTTCTGAGATTGATTTGGCCGCTTTAATTATTAACAAAACACACAGCGGTTCTGATTGTTTCAGCTGGAGATCATATCAAAATAAATAGAAAACAAAGAGTGATCTTCTTCTTCACCACCTACATAGTAGCCTTGAGGAGCGAGAAAGGAAAGGGAAGGCAAAAAGAGAAATTGGAAATAAATAAAATCCCAGATGGATAGTTCTTCAAATGGAAAATCGACTTCAAAGTCTTATTTCATCGGAACAGCCTTGTATGCCTGGGCCGAGACGCAAGCCGCACACAGTAACCCCTCAGGTACCCGTGGTAGTGTCAATACACAGATAACGCCAGCTAATGAGGCCTTCAAAGAGTGCAGGGTCTTCAGAGGTTGACCACCCGAGACCCTCTCTCTCGTACGGTTTCTTGCTGTCTAACACATATATTCTCCTTCTTCTGTTCTCTTGCCACTATTTATTTATTTAAAAAGCACCTTGCACCTTGACTAATCTCCTCGCCCTTAATATTTGGCTCTGATTAGCGTGAGAACTTCTGCAATAGAGCAGGCCCTACTGTTGACGTTTTTAGTCCCGCCAGGCAGGATTATAGCTCATTACATACGGCGGAGCATTTAGACGCGCCATACCGCCAACCACAATACACTTAATGGAAAATAATGGCAGCTGGCTGGCTAGCAATTATTCTTTTTTGACTCACTTATTAGATACGAACAGATCCCATGATGCCACCGATTATAAACAGCATCTCATTTTCTCATGGACACTGTCATATTATGTCAGAAAAGAAATAAAGAAATAAAGAGCTAGTTGTGACCTTGTCAGACGTGCTAATGAGAACCGCAGTCGCGCGTTCTG
>NW_015505769.1:725890-740503 GCF_001515645.1 Sinocyclocheilus grahami | reverse complement strand
TAAGATAAGTTAGACCTTTATTCGTCCCACAATGGGGAAATTGCCATGCTACTGCAGCAAAAATAAGTGCAAATATAAATCAAATACTCAAAAATATCTGTATAACAACAACGACGACGACAACAATAATAATAATTACTCTGTCAAACATATGAATTGCACTAGGTTATTACACAGTGGTCAATTTGGTCAATTGTCAATGTGTTGGTCAATTTACTGCATTCTTGCTTAATAAAAGTTTGAATAAAAAAAAAAAAATAATGCATATTTCCCACAAACGTTGAATGGTATTGTATATATAAAATCACTCAGTCACAAACATCACTAACATCAAGTCAGTTAGTACAAAAGTCAATATTTTCTGGAAAATATGGAATAATTTGTTTTGGCTTCAGTACAGTAACAATATCAAAAACAGTTATATAGTTTTGTAAAATACCATGCATTTTTCTAAGGTGGTCATCATATTTGGGGCCCTTGGAATTAAGAAGCTTGAAAACCTCTACGCTAGAATGTTAAGATTACGGCCACGTTAAAGCTTCTGCTTGACCTAGCGACGACATGCTTATGCAAAGTGTAGTCAAGCATGCTGTGGAATTTATAGACTGAGAAATGAAAGAAAAAGAGAGAGCTTGTGTGAAAGAAAGAGCAAAGACACTGTATAAACTCTTGATTCCATGCTGTGTGCACATACTTAGAACTGTCACACGCTGTTTGGCTAGCTTTGTGTGGTCACGCTTTGCTATGCTAATTTGACACAGATGGAAGTGTTTGTGTGAACTGGCTTCTGACGTTACATGTAGATGAAACAGTTGTGACAGAAATGCGTTAGATCGAGCCAATGGGAGCGAACGCATAAATAGCTGTGCTGAATTCAGAATCGTAGAATATTCTCCCATGACTTTCTTTAAGAATCCTACTGAGACAATGAGGCTCAATGAGATGGCACTTGGTGTCAGATCAATTCCAAAATGGCTTGACAAAACGCAATGAGATGGAATAGGACGTATGCTTTACATTTTCATCCAGTTCCGGCATCCTAAAAACATGGCACTCGCAACGTGAAGCTGAAAATCAGCTAGATGAGACCGTGGTGCTGCTTAACAGTTTTTTTAGGAACAGCATCTGTTTGATGTTTTTATTTTATTTTTTTTATTTTTTTTGTTACATTATGAATGTGTTTACTCTCACTTTTAATCTATTTTATGCATCCTTGATAAAAAAAAATAATAATAATAATAAAATAACAACTTACCGATCCCAAACTTCTGAATGGTAGTGTACACTATATACATTAAAAACAAACTATCATACATGCATTTGCAGCAATAATATAAACTCCTTTTTGTACAATCTTTCCTAAGACTGATTCAGTTTTGCAAATCAATTAATTAGGAAAGTTCATTTCAATTAACCTGTTCTTTTATGTAGCAAAATAAAATCTTAGTTGAATATCATTAGTTATTACTTTGTTTTGAATCCAATTTAACATGAACATCACTTAGCAGACACTCTCTTTGGGAGACATTTTTAAGTTTGTTATGAACAGATGGAAGGCATGCATTTATATCATTTTATATAAATTGAATAAATAAAGTGTTTGTTGTTGTTGTTTTATCAGTGGTGGCTGCAATGTGCCATAAAAATAATGTTAATATAAATTATACAAATTACAATGTGTTACATAATTAAGGAGATAATGCTTCTTAAATAGCTTCAATATAGCAACTTTTTGTATTTAGCATGTTGTATAAGTAACTAATTTGTTAAAAGAGTAGCTAAAACCCCCATCTCAGTCTATTATACAGAAAACACTCATTAGAGGAAAAGCAAGACAAAGAGAGAAATGAAGATTTGAATTGTAAAAAGTAGGTGTTTTAAAAATGGCAGTCCATTAGGGGACTTTCAGCACCAATGCTATCCTGCTGTAGAAAATATATAACCTAGGTAGACTAATTGCCAAGTTGAATCAGTAGGTAGATCATAGCCTAGCAGTCCTGGAACTGCTGCCAGGGTACCTTCAATATGAAAGGAGCATAAGAAACCTCTGCTGTCAGCGCAGCCCTGCTTATCTGCCTCCAAGCCAATTAGTCCAGTCTAGAACTTCCAGATTTCATCCCTGCAGACGCATATTAGAAAGGGGTGATCACGCTGTCCCTGCAAAGATGAACACATCAGAGAACAGAACTACCTGTGTCTATGGATGACAGGCGAGGTTGATCTCATGACAGGAGGATTCATAAGGCAAGTCATATGAAGCTTGTAGGAGATTCGATTTTTTTAGACAACAATGTCTCTGTGGCAGATTTGTTGCAAAACTAAGTGAGTTGCCAACCTAAGCAACTTTTTAGGCATTCACAGGCACATTCTCGGCAGAAAGGCTGTTCCAAGCAATAGGCAGCATTTTGGAGAAAATCTGACAACATTGCAAATGAGCCAATCCCAGTGCACTGAAACATGTTATGCATGGTTTTTTGTTGTTGCTTTTTTTTCCAAGATCATCATGGAAAAATATATAGTTTAAAGATGTTCAGCATAGTTTCTGCCTGTGTCTACTCAACGGCTTCCGTAATATTCTTCGCAACTGTTTACTTTCACCACACTGTATATGGTGATATTAGTAAAGATGCTTTCTTATACATGAAACAAGAGATTAAACACTCCAGGTTTATAATACTGAGACAGACATGTAAGAGGTTTAAAGGGAGCACAGTATGTTTTTCATAGATCTATCTCATTTTAAGGCTCTCTTAGTAGAATGAATGGGTAAGGACCTCTAATCCACAAGATCTAATTCTATACAAAACAATCTGATTTAAAACAATATAATGTGTGTGTGTGTGTGTGAGAACAAAAAAACAATAATAATAAATTCAAGCCTTTTTAGTGACATTATTTCCCTTAAATTCTCATTACCAACCTTTGCATTTGTTTAAAAAAATTTGTTTTTTTGTAAACATTATTCTCAATAAATTACTCCAATATAATTTTAAAACCAAATAAAGCATATGTAAGAGATAGTACAACCAATAATACCATACTGTATAAATGTATACATACAAATATATACACTGTTTTGTATTACTGTAAAGAGAATTTGGGGAAATTGTCACTAACAAACTAACTAGATAAAAACAAACAAACAAACACACAAATAAACAAACAAATAAACAATCAAGCAAGCAAACAAACAAGTAAGTCAGTCCAAAAAACAGGTGCCCTTTCATCATGAAAATACATCTTTGGTTCACTTTTTTTGTGTACATGTGATTGTGGTGGGGTGAAAGAAATAAGCTTGCCCTTAGGTTGGCAGGGGTTTTTGACAGTTTTTGAAAATATATCGAACAGCTCCTCTTTCATTCTTTACTACATGCAGGAGAACAATAGACTGGCGCCCACCCACAAAGCCTACTTCTCTGAGACAGTTTGATAAAAGTCAATTTGGAAAGCAGTGGCCCAAATCTCAAAAGGCCAAAACTGTGTATGTGTGCAAAGGAAAGACAGAGCAAGAGAGCAAAAAAATGGGGCATTTTGAAGGACTATCTGCCTAAACCACTTCATATATGGGCCATGCTGGCATGAAAGCAGCAGATCTCTGAGGTTAAGGACCAAATGTGGATCCTTCACATCTGTAGCCTGTTTTAAGCACTGTAATCCTCCATCAGAGCCTCAGAGGTGCTTTCTTTATTTGAAATAGTGACAATATGTAAATCAAAAAAACTGGTGAAAACCACAGAGTGATAAGTCACTGTTAACTCTCTTATTGATAAGAGATCATCAGCATCAATTGGGTGATAAGGGCCCTGACGAGAGCGGCACCACAGCCAGCCATTTCAGATTGACTGGATTCGTTAAAGCAATAACGCTGACTGATGCTAGATAGTCTTCAGTCATAGGCAGAGATAAGTGCCTTGTATCTGTTCAGTTTTTTTCAGCATTTTTACTATAAATAATTTTTTAATAATAGCCACTTCTTAAATAGATCCCAAATACAGGTTATAAAGAAAAAAAACATTTAATCAATGTCAATTCATCAAAATGTGATAAATTGCAATGCCTCTGAAACATTAATTTTTGACTGACATCAAGCACTTTTATTATTTTAGCATATACTGTAAAGTCCACTTGATGCAATCAATCCCTGATGTATAAAATCAAATTTCATCCTACATTTCTTTTTTTTTTTTGTGGTGTGAGTTTGGAACATGACTATTTCTTTGCAATTATTTTTGTAGCCACTAGAGGCATGCAACAAACTTCACCTTTAAAACACAAACACACACATATCTGTTGATTTTTTTCCAGGATGTGTGTTTAGGTGTCTAACGGCAATTTATTAGATTACTAATCGAGTGAGATAACAAATGGCCCCTATTTTTTTGGATATATGGAACCGTGCCATTAGGACAGATGCCGTGCAGACAGATGCCGTGCAGACAGCAGAGACCAGAGACAGGATTGCCTGAAGTAGAACAAA
Source organism: Sinocyclocheilus grahami (assembly GCF_001515645.1). Classification (NCBI taxonomy): domain Eukaryota; kingdom Metazoa; phylum Chordata; class Actinopteri; order Cypriniformes; family Cyprinidae; genus Sinocyclocheilus; species Sinocyclocheilus grahami. The sequence goes on along the minus strand of NW_015505769.1, from coordinate 736,026 downwards.
CTGACTTTCCTATGGGACAGACTAATTATTTAGATAATTACTATCTGAACTCTTCATCTGCATAAAACTGACAGCCAGATACCACAGCTGGTCCATCGGACCCTTAACACACACACACACACACACTCTCATCTAAATCACACATGAAAACACACCCGTAATACTCACAAAGGGTTAAACCATTGATCAACTTTTGTAAATACACAGACAAACTGACTGCCACTGGGGGCGAACTGCGAAAGTAGCAGACCGTTCAAATACGGCTTTACTGTACAAACATTTTGCGCAAGCATGCAAATGTATCGCAAGCGCTTGGGCATATTTCTGAGCACAACACATGCGAACGAGCTTGCCAGTGTGAAATCTACTGAAAATTTCCTCAAAGCAATAGCCTGGTTAATTTTACTCACAAACGGCAATGTGAAGCTATACAGAGTGAGAGCAAAAAACTTCAATACTCGCAAAGTATCGGTGAGACTGTCTTTTATTAGCTGTATAGTGCAAGTGGTTCTGCCAAAATCCATTCAGCGAACTCCATCCAGCAAGCTGTTTGTACAACTCATTCTACCCACATATGTCTCCTCATCCCTGTAAAAATAGACTGTGGGTGATGTGCATAAGCGTGACGTGACATCTACTGAAAGACTGAGGTACACCAAATGTGAAGAGCAGACAGGTTTGTGTAAACAATGCATTATGACATCAAAGACCAGGAAACATGCAACACATGACAATCGAAGGTACAAAACGGGGAAATACATCTTCAACTGGAACAACTAAGCAACTGAGACGGTCAAGAAACAACAAACCTTGTCCTTCACATCCACCAAACTGAGGCAGAAAATAACATTCCCTCTACATGTTCTTATCAACTTTGACACTGATTCTTAAAGTATACGGCCCTCTCAGTCAGACATTTTCTGTAATGCAAGTTTTATTATCTGAAAATAAAAAAAGAAACTAAAAAAAGGTCATCGTTGGTAGAAGTCGGATGACCAGATGTTTTTTTTATGCTGTTGAACTATAAGGACTCTGGACAAAGACATTTTGAAACACTACAAGAAGACCCTGTCTTCTACTCTAATGCAGGAGCTCTTATCAGACAAAAGCATTTTAAAGCGAGGCAACGCTGCAATGCTGACTGCTACATTCAGGAAAATGTTTCAAACCATCCATCTTGACCAAATAAAAGAGTGCCCTCACCTGTGGAGGCCTCTAGGAGTGACCACCTATCTCAAGTCACCAGCTCTACTCTTAATAATACAGAGAGAGGGCAAGTCAAAGAGAGAGAGAGATAGAAAGAGAACACAAGTGAGAATGTAAGAGAGAAACAAACAATGAAACAGCAATAGAGAGAGAGGGGAGACAATAAGAAAACGGCCAAAAACAAGGTTGGAGGCTGTGCAAACAGCTGCTATAACTTAATGACAAAACTCGATTTCAAACAAGACTCTACCACATTACAAAAGGGCATTACATTACACATTACAGCCAACAGCATACGTTCTGCACCTGCGTGAGAGGAAACAACTCTCCATACCAGCAGGTGGCAGTAGTCTGTATTCGCCATTCAAAAAGGGAAACTGGAAAAGCTAGGAATACAGATTTATAACGAGAAGCCTTCTGTGTGTGCCCCTTTCAACTTCATTGTTTGCTTGATTTTGTCACTTAAGTTTTTGTGCACTGGTTTGCCTAGCTGAACAGCCAATCAGAGAGGCCACCCACTGACAGGCTCCGCCACTAATTCAACATCCTCAGATGGCTGAAAAGCCATGACAGGGATCAGACTACTGACAACGGTGCGGAACACACCGCAAAAACTAGGCCAACAGACACTCAACGACAGCCTTACATTGTCAGCTTGGTGTTTCTGGGCCTTTTCACAAAAGAAGAAATTCTGAAGAAAGTTAATGCTGCTCTATTCCAAATAATATAACATGAAGATGTTTAAATGATAACTCAGTTGCTAGCTATCCCAGCATGGAAAAGGGTTTGTATGAAGCTTCCAGCACTCAATCAGAGTCAATACAGACAACCCCGCTAATGCAAAGGTAGAGTTCCTCGCCCCAGGACTATCCCCACTCTTTACTTAAGGGATCCATTTCCTATCCCATATCTCAGAACAGAAATGGGAGCTCTATACACATGCATAATTCATGAGGTCTATCTTTCCTAACAAAGGTCTTACAGTAAATACACCTTCACTATGTTGAGAGTATTGACCAACTTTCTAAAACGCTTAGACACAATCTTTCTTGTGCACAAAGTATGGCATGAAGCTTCTGAGCACATCCAACCTCTAAGAGCCACTTTAGAGAGGAAAACATCTGAAGCGGGTCCATAACATCACCGTTATGAATATTGAAGAGGACTTTGGAAGTTTAATCAATGATCCGTTCGTAAAGCTTCATATTTCCTCCCTCAGTCCTGGTTACATCCTCGATTCAAAATAAATAAAATGCTGTCTGTAACTTTTGAGGTTTTTCAGTTTATCATTACTGAACTACCTAGCAGGATTCTAAGAGTCAATGTACCTCATATCATCTAATGAGCGACACCGTCACAGCGTTGAGAGCGCTCAATCTTGCTAATCAGCACCTACCATAGGGCCAGTCATCATTCAATTCAGTAATTTCCCTCTCACCAGAATGAACAAATTGGCCCTAGTCTGTCTTCAAACCACCTTGTCCCGACAGAAGGTTAATAATTCAATAATGCGTGCAAATACATGAAAAAGCAATTCAAAGTTGCCATTTTTCCTTCTCAAGCATGTCCTTACAAGCTCAGAAAGTTTATTTTCCCTGCTGACAGGACTCCTCAGACACAGCCTAACTCCACTTCATGAATATTCCAGGACATGTCAGAGGAGAACAGCAGCTATGATGGTCACACAACCCTGGAATGACTTCATAATCAATCCCATGATTCGTCTCTGCCTGTGAAGCATGAGTACATGCACCTGGGGCTCGTCCCGGCAGATACCCAATGACAAGTCTCTGCGTTCCACTGCGACAGCCACTTATTGAACAGCAAAGCAATGGATCTATCCCATCTGTCCATTGCTAGTGAAGATATACATGCACTAGCCATGTTTTCTGTAATGAGAAGCCAGCTTATTTCAAAGACGGTGTAAGGCATGAAGGACCATTTATTGACACGCTCTGAAGTGTACTGTTGACTTACTGTGCTTGACTTCTTCCCCTCTGTCCGTGGTCCTGAGGTGAGAATAGCAACTGATTACAGAGCAATAAAGAGGGATGAACTCCATTATGAACTCAATTGGTTTTGTGTTAATTACGTCTTATTTCAATAACTAGTATCGGTCGTAATATTGTTCTAAATGCTCAGGGGAGCAATAACTGACAGTTGGCGAGATACACAACATATTAGCAGAGCTGCCGCTGGAACTGAAGGATCACGCCCAATCAGTAAGACTGGTTGCCTCATGCACTTATCCCCAAACTAATGCATTCTAACGGATTCTGTGTAGCATCTTGGGTGTAATTGACCTGAGGTTAATCACACTGCTGACCTTTGAGAGACGACAGAGGAAGGTACAAGATGTACTGCACATTCGCTCTGACCCCTGGACAACAAACAATATGTTCTCTAAAAACAACCCTTTTCATAATACAGCTCTAATTCCATTAGCAATTCAAGAGAATCCGATTCCGGCTGGTTTACAAAGCCATTTATCAAACCGGCTTGTAAAGAACGAAATACATTTGGTGCACAAAGAAAATTAACTAACTGTGGCTCGGTGCATCTGTGCATATAACCAAGAGAACTTCAAGAACAAAAGGGAGGCCACCAGACCGCAATTCTCATGAGGAAAGATAATGACAGTCCTTGAAGCACACTGCTGACCAACTACAGGTTTCCTAACTTTCTTTGCCACCTGCTGGAGCTCTATTCTGCTTCAACCTGCTTTAAAAGATCAGCTATTGTTCTAGTCCCCAGGGACAGTAAGAAACTTTAATGACTTCAAACTCATGACCATTCAGCGGTTCTATCGACAATTGAGCAACTTGTTCTGACCTATTTTGAAACAGCCTGCTGGACCCCATAAAGTTATTCGACTTGGACAGGATAGTTCACATCAGGGGTCAAGTCGGGCTTTACTTCTTGTCACAACAAGTCACCCCTCTGAAACCCTACTGTAAGATTTATAACCAAATGACAACCTTGAATGGGAGGTAAACACTAAACTAGCCTCAGTGTGGTGGTCTAGATCTACACTTGAATTACTGAGTCTGACCTCACTTCACCAATAACAATCTGTAACAGGCCACTCGCAAAGAAAAATGCAATATTCAACACCTTATCCGTTCAGTGGAAAGAATCAGAATATAGTCAGTTCTTTCTTCTTAAAGGGATAGTTCATCCAAAAATGAAAATTCTGTCATCATTTACTTGCTCAAATTTCATTCTTCTGTTGATCAGAAAAAGATAATATTTTGAAGAATTAATTGCAATTAATTGTTTCGAAACAATTGCTGTTATCCACTGACTATGATGATGACAGAATTGTCATTTTTAGGTTAACTATCCCTTTACTGTAACTTCTTCGAACTGAGGTCCTGAAAGCCATCAGACATGGCACCTACCTAACACACTATCCATCACCCATTTGAAACACTGACCTTCAAGACCAGCCTTTTTCGATGTTGAACCTTAATTTTATTTACTAGACAAGCATCTGTGTGTTTATTTCTGTATAAGAGAGCAATGAGTGTGAATGGACAGTTCACCCCAAAATGAAAGTGATTATTCACACTCCAATGATGAGGACCGGTTCCACTGAAAAACCACTGTAATTTGCTGCACACCAAGCTATTCTTATGCATAATGACATCTGGAAGCATGCAGGTAATTTCTATCATCTCTGCCCAGGAAAATATTCCAACCACAGACAGAGTGAATCCATATTCCCTGCAATCCTGCTGGAAGTAGAAAGCAGTTGACATGAGGAAAAAAGGAAGATGAGAGCAAAAATAGGGTGAAATGTTGATCAGGAATGCAGTGCAGCCCATACATGCTCTTTGGATGGAGCTGAAGGGGTGTTGATGATAGTGGTCCCTATGGTAGTAACAAGTCCTATTTTTTTGTCTTACAGTCATGGTTTATTTCAGAATTTCCTCTATTGCCTTCTCCACTGCAAATATTCTACTTCTCCATTCACCACCCTCTTATTTTCTGTCTGTCTCCGTCACACCCACATAGACCTTGTGGAGTATAGTGAACTCATTCAACCACCTACAAATGCACATACACATATGGAGCCCAAGTTAAGTCTTAGCACTCAGTAGAATGAAAAGAGAGGTGTTGTGGATGATTTATGTGTTTGATTTCATTCACTACATCTGAGCACACACTTTTCAGATGAGAGTATTAAATACGCCAGGGCAAAGGGTAACAGTCGGCGAGGAGTGGACATATATCATCTGAACGTCCCCAAACTAAGTCAGGAAAGCATACAGGGAGTAACGCATTGACCCTGATCAAACAACATAATAATTAGCATTAGCATTTTCATTTCCAGATAAAATGTCCAAAACATAACACATTGCTCCAATAAAGACTTGAAAATGACAACCATTGACTGACGTAACTGTTTTCTCCGATTAGCAGTTTCAGAGCATTATAGAATCAGTCCGTGTCAACTCAACTAGAGGTCCCCGCTTCAAATTTTTGATTTTGCCAAAATATAAAATGTCATGGATGAATATTTACTGAGTAATCCACTGTTTTGTAGAGGGGGGTCAAAAAGGCAATTTTCACCTGAGATTCAGAGCCAAATTACAGGGGGTTAAAAATGATTTCAGAAAGATGGCAGCACCATAATGTTACTTTTAGTTAGTTACTTAGTACTTAGTTACTTTTAGTGCATTTCTAGTTTCAACATTACTTACTCTTCAGACATTCTGCTTTAAATACAATAAGTAGTGGCTGTATACAAAGTAAGCAACATTTGGTTTTAAACAACTGAATATGGATAATATTCAACAGCCTAAATATGGAGCCTCAATGAGACCCCCATTTCTCTGGGACTGAATGATGTAGGGCCTTGAGAATGAAGATTCCAAAATACAAATTTATTAAGAACTAGAATCTAAAATCATATTCATATACGTATATTTAATACTTCTTGAGTTAGGCATGCACAATTTGGAAAAATAATATTTATGGCACTCAAGTATGTTCAATGCAGTTGTTTTGACAGAAGGAAACAAGATACATTTCTAGTTTCAACAATATTTGTTCTTCAGACATTTCTCTTTAAAAGAAAATAATGATCATATTTATGCAAAGTGACCCACATTTGGTTTTTGATCAATGAAGATGTGTACAATTTAACAATTTACTCCTGGAGCCATATTGAAATTCCAGTATCTTTGGAACTGAACCATATAGGGCCTTAAAAATGAAGACACCAAAAGGAAAGTTTAATAAGACTCAATATCTAAAAGGGCATTAAGATATATTTAATACATCTTGAGTTACAGGCATGCAAACTTTGGAGAAAAAAACTTGAAAAGTGATCTTTCCCCATTTTTGAATGGTCACCATTGACACATAATGCAACAAAGATTGCTAAAATCAACAGATTTTACTAATAGACCTACCAATCTCTGTGTAAAAGTAACATTATGATACTGCCATCTTTCTGAATTTATTTTAACCCCCTGTAATATGGCTCTGAATCTCAGGTGAAAATTGCCATTTTGACCCCCATCTACAATATAGTGGATTACTCAGTAAATATTCATCCATGACATTTAATATTTTAGCTTTCATCACTATACATGTTTATCTTTCTTCAGAAAAAATATTAGCAAAATCAAATATTTGAGCCAGAGAACTTTCTGAAATGTGGCTGATTTGACACAGAATTACCCTATATTCTTCTGAAAAGCCACAACAGGCATGTTAAGACTCCAAGCTCGTATATGCAATTTCTTTCTGCACAACGCTTAAATAACAGCTCTGAAAAAAAGGAAAACCAAAAAACAAGCATCATTAGGTCCAGTGGCAAGTAAAGCTTCATGTAAACTGTCCCGATCCCCAGAAGACAAAAATCCCTGCACATACTCAGGTAATGAGAGCAATGGGAGGGAGGTATGTGTGTTTATGTAAAATTAGCTCAGTTATAATGATGTAGCGGTGAAGAGACCATCATTAGAGAGGTCACTAAAGAAACCAGTAAGCAGAGGAGACATACAAACAAGCAGGTGAAAAGTGTATTTGTGCAGCTCCATAATGGTGCTTCAGCAGCAGCCATCTCAACAATCTAAACAGGGGTTACTCACTAGAGGAGTGCAGGGCGTCCAGTACTCTGGGTTCAGCTCGGCTCTAGAGCGAAGGTCCAGATAGTCGGGGTTCAGTTCGGTGCGGGCGCGGGTAAGCGTTCCCTTAAAAGCCAAGAAAAGGGGGTTACAAGTCCACTCAGGAAATTGGTAAACAACTTTCTCAAAGATGGGAAATGAGTGATGATATGGCTAAAATGAGAAATGTGTCAGGAGGAACCAGAAAGAGCAGAGGAAGATGGACATGGACCTCTCAGAGAAGAATAAATGTAAGAAACACTGGTTATCCGTATTGATACTGGATATGTCATATGTTAATTTCTCCAAGTTTTATATTCAAATTTGTAGTCAATTAACTTTCAGTCTTTAAAAACACAAATAATTTAATAACATAGTTAAAATATTAAAATGAAGATCCACTTTGCACACCGTACACTGTACAATGTTTGATTATTTGATAAAACAACTGATTAATTGATTGATTGATTGATTGATTAAAAAAAAACAGCGATCATCAGCCATTTCTAGGTCATCAGTCAATATATAAATTATATTGAAATAATTATTGCCTTATCACATCTGCCACAATTGTAATATCGATACTCAATATTGTGGCCAATGTAGAAAAAACAAACAAACAACAATTCGCTTTTTTTTTTTTAATAAGGTAGCTGCTCTAAACTGATTATGAATAAAGTGTTGCAAGCTGGTCAGTATAGCTGTTAACCACCATGGACCAGCCTGGACCATAAAATAACCAGTTTAGACCAGCTATCATTTTCCTAAACATTAGCTAACTACTAGCCTACGTTACATTTTCCAGTTTCATCTTTCAATTAAAGGAACCGACCCTCTTTGTGATAGACACAACCTGTTTTATTTATTTTATTTTATTTTTCTCTAGTAAGCACAAGTAGCTGACTATTTCAAAAAGCATGATGGGTCCTGCAGTTCAGCCCACACCAATTTTGCTGTTTCAACAGGTATTACAAATGCTGTGCATCACATGAGGCCTTTAAATGATAAATGACCAAACCGGGAGAATGAATGCCATTCTGTCACTTTTCATAAACTCAACAGAAAAACATATTTATTTTCTGAGAGTTTCTGACCTTCGACACCATCCTTGATATTTTACACATGAGTGTAAAATTAGGGGGCTCTCCATTTCCAAGCACTCAGTCAACTCAAAAGGTGACAAATTACAAAGCGCTTTTAGGCTGAGGCAGAACTGAAGATGTTTTCTTCTTCACGCTTTGTGTCCGAAATGATACAGACTGATTATATCTCCTTTGTAAATGAAATTGCCTTTATAAGCAGCATACGGCATTTGTGTTTGGCAAACCTCCACTGTGAATCTTAGCGAAATATCCTGCTTTCAAATCAGTCTGCCCTTTGTTAGGTAATCTGCTTTTCTCTCGTGCACACGCTTCGTCTTTTCTCTCCGTTGTTTTTTTTTTTTTTTTACATGCAATAGACGAAGGGACCCATATGAAACAAACACATATGAGTGGTGACATTCAAATGATATTACAGAGATACTCAAGCAAGGAAAGCAATCAAAAAGGCTTTGGTGGAGGCAAGGCAACCTCATTGAAATTCACAAACAAAGTGAGAGATGCTAAAACATTTCTTACTGCACAGCCATGAATTAAAACCTAAGTACTGACCTGAAAGAAAGAAACAAACAAACAAAACAAATAAAGGCTTTCATATATTTACGTGCATGGTGAACAAGGCAAGATTGGAAATTACGAAAAACGCACTAAGCATCGCATGAGATTCAAGGTCACGCAAAAAGCGTGAAACAAGCTACCCGAAAGCTATAGTTCTTTTGCTCAAATGACCTCTGTAGATATGAATACCAAATAAATGGTTTATTTGCTGCGGAAAGTGCAGTTTTTCATTTTCCATCTCGTTCCGTCCCTTAGCAATGGACCCAGCAAAACCCAGTAAACTGCAGTGATGCGAACAGTGTATGATGTATAGGGTTGGGTACCGAACTCGGTACTTTTAAGGGTACCGACCGAATTGCGTCAGTACTACCGAGTACCGATTCACGTTAAATCAATCGGTGCCAAATTCCGGTACCTGAGAACGCATCTGGGCGCATACGCTACAGAGAGAGAAAGAGAGACCCTGTGAGGTCACCCCTGCAGCTCGTTCAAACAACACAGAGGGCAAGCTGAAATGTTCTGAAGTGTGGTTACATTTCTAGGGCCATATGGTTTCTGTGAAAACGCGGACGGGATCGCAGAGTCCATTCATAAAAACGTAATTTACTCTATAGCGCGGAATGCCACGGAATTCGTAAATTTTGGACGAATAAATCAAAAGTAGCCACTGCCACTTAATTCGAATCGCGATATGAACTAGTGTCTGTGAATATTATAATGCAAAAAGATGGTTTAAACATGAATCCTGCATGTTCCGCTTGCCTCTGTATGTATGAATGGCGGAAACACGGTTTTGTTTACTACACAAATACTGAAGCACGCGTGACGCTCGCGGTGATTTCCAGCCTCTGCGTCTCACTATATGACAGCATGAACACAAAAACTTAATCTCCAGAGCTGCCGTGAGAGCCATTTCACGAGAATTTTACCGTTTCATTTGAGAAAACTATATCATCATACTGCATACACACAGAAACTTCATGGCAACCTGTCAAAATAAAAGTGCGGTTTCACATGTAACAGAAATATATTACTCTTGTATTACATTTGTACAGCATAATGTACATCTTTACATATTCAATTTTCTATCCAATTTAAATAAAACAAGTAAATGATAAAAATAAATATTACAACCAGATTAATCACTTAATTG
>NW_015505769.1:701502-725791 GCF_001515645.1 Sinocyclocheilus grahami | reverse complement strand
GGGCCCTATTGTTCAAATGTTTTTGTAATTACACAGAGAGTAAAATACCGAAAAAAGGTACCATCGGGTACTGGCACCAAAATTCAGGTACCGAAACCGGCACCGAACCGGTTAAAATGTGAACGGTACCCAACCCTAATGATGTATACCGTAATTATCTGTTGATTTACAAAATGACGGCCCAGTAATGAGGTAGGGCTGATGAGAGGCCCGGGCATACATCACTGTCTCTAACCCCAGAACGCCTTCGAGAGCGCACTCTCGCCCTCTTACACGTGCTATTTATCTCATCTCCATCTGTGCATCCTTCGCATCATAAAATCTGAAGGTATGTTTGCAGTGCCAAGGCGTCAAAAAGTCAGTTTCCTTAACCACTAAGTCTATTTATTTATTTGTCTGGAGCTTGGTGCCGCCCACGCTCTGTGTTTTAATTAATGTCACGTTGACCTGGACAACACGCTTTGGCAGTTGGCAAAGTCGCTTAATGCCAGCGTGATTGTGAGCGAGCGAGAAAGCCCATTCTAGAGCGCTGGTGTGTGGTTTGCACTCTTTAATTGTATTATTCATTTATATTTTTTACTGTAATCTTACTCTGGCACGCACAGGGTGTGCTTAGTCGTGAAACAAACCTTCTGTGTGCGTTCAAGAGCTTTTCTCACAGCAAGATGTGTGATCAAAGCCAGAAGGAAGCCTGTTTCCGAAGCTGTCTGTCATCTGTCCTTCATTCCCTCAAACAAAGCATGTTCTGCTGAACTGAACATATTCTGAGCTTTAAGAAAGTAGAAAAAGGAGCCTCTGTACTTCCGGTTAAGTATACCATTGAACATTTGAGGTTTGATAAGCTTTTTAAATTTTAAAAGTGTCACGAACTGCATTTTTTTTCTCTGAGGTTCACTTATAATGTTAGTGTGATTTTACATCAAAAAACTATTTTCTAGCCTGTTTTTGAGCCTCTCTGCAGAATGGTCTGTTTTTGTAGCCGGGGCGCATTCAAGACTCGCAAGTAAACGCCCACTGCTATGATTGGCTAACAGTTTCGCTTATTAAAATAACAGATGGATGCTGCTGTGACATTCTCTGAAAACAACATGGGTCATTTGGGTTAAAAACGTATACATATATTTATATCAAACAGTCTGGAACAGACAATACAGTAGTGGTAAAAACACCTTTACTCACACTTATGTGTTGCGAATTTGTGACATTACTGTTGGATCCACTCTAGTCAGACTCAGCGCTGCAGCATCGTTTACTGAAAAGCCTGCAACATACTGTCTTGTTTAAAAATGAATTCATAGTAAAGCAAACAAACAAACAGTGTTTCACTGAAGCAATCTGGAGCTCTTTCCTAATTTAACCCTGTGTTTACACCGGAACAACAGAACCCATTATTCGGTCTACACTGGATGCGGTACAGATTGACAAAACAATTTCCTCTCCTCTACTACAAGCATGTATCAGTGGGCGGGGCTAAAGCGGCAGTGATGTAAAAGTAGGCGTTGATCTTCTCCTTCAGAGGCGGGCTTTCGCTGCACTATTACGTCATAAAGTGGCACAGTTTGGTTTCAATAAAAGCTGTTTTTAAATGAACAAGAAAGTTTTGAGTTTTGAAACTTACAGGATGTTTTTATAGTACTGTTATATGTCAAAATGCCAAGGGAATTTGATTTCTGCATTTGAAAAACACAGTGAAATTGTAATAAAAATATTATATTATAACTGTTTTCTATTTGAATATATTGTAAAATATAATTTATTTCTGTGATCAAAGGTGAATTTTCAGCATCATTACTCCAGTCTTCAGTGACGCATGATCTTTCAGAAATCATTCTAATATGCTGATTTGATGTGCAAGAAACATTTCTGATTACTAGCAATGTGGGAAAATGGCTTATTATTTTTTTTGTGGACACCATGATCTATTTTGTATTATTATTTATTTATTTATTAGGATTTTTCAGTAAACAGAACGAAAAAATTTTTGGAAAAAAACGAAATACTTTTACAGTGTTACAAAAACTGCACTTTTGATCAATTTAATGCATCCTTGCTGAAAACAAAAATAATACAAAAATTCTACCTAAAATACCACAAAAAAAAGCCTAGTTCTTCCATGCACTTCCCTCTATCACACTCAATAATCAAGATGGCCCCAATAGTCATATTATGATTAACAACGTGATGCATATGAGAGCTGAATGCACTTTTTTACACGACTCGGTAGTGTCATTCAACATAATGACTGCCATATCCCACCCACCATGATTTATTAAAGCAATAGAGCCCATATTCAAATGGCGGCGGCACGGCTAAGACACGCTGACATTATAATGTGCCATATATCACAAGTGCATGAATATCATTACCAATTTATGAATGTGATTAAGGGGGGGAATATTACTCTGGATTAAGTAGCCTGGCACTCTTTGAGAGTAAATAAGTGTGTGTGTGTGTGCATGATAGACAGGTGATGCTGATGGCACTTTTCCATTTACTCTGTATATCTAGATTATCTATCATCATTTATTTAGAGAGCTTTTATACATAGGGCCATGTTTACAGGAAGGAGGTCAAACGCACATACTGTACGCACAAACATCAAATGCTTCATAAAGACACCACAACCAGAGAGACGATATGAATCAAGGGCTTTTAAAAAATATAATGTGCCTAAAGGGATGCTATGGGACAGTACGACCGCCCTCTGTCAATCACATGAGCATGTATCTCCCTTCAGGGGCCCGTCAATTTCACACAAAATAAACCATATCTCCACTGATTATTACAATAAAGAGAGAGTTTTAGCTACTAGGTGTTAATAGTCTGTGCATGTCCTATTATTGTATTCATGGCCTTTTTGTACACCTTTATTGGACAAGAGAATGAAGAGAGACAAAAAAATGGCACATAAAAACACTCTATACAAGCAGATGAGTGACCTTCACATGTTTGCAACCAAATTTAATATTATATATTAAACATTTCTAAATGCAAGGCTTTTACATTAATTTCCTAGCCTTTTTTTATTTTTATTTTTTTTAAATGACTTTATATAGATTATTAAAGGCAATTTCTGCAATGGAATGACTGACTGACTGAATGAGTTTTCTCACAATTCAGACTTTTTTTACATCTTGCAATTATATATATATATATATATATTTTTTTTTTTATCAGAATTGCAAAGGAAAAAGTCTGCATTATGAAAAATAAATTAGCAAATTGCTATTTGTTTCTCCCATGGCAAACAATCTTCCACAGATTACACCTACTAATATTTCTAGCAAAATAAATACAGGGGGAATTTTTTTTTTCATATATACAGAACAATTCCACACATTTCCAGGGGTTTGGTGACTGTGAGAACCATGCAACTTGCTTCTTCAAATGTCAAAATTAAACATATAAAATGCATTTTTCCCCACGAATATTCACTATAGTGCCTCTTACTTACTTGCACAGTGTTATGAATTTTCTATGACATATTCTAAATGCAACAATGTATGAAATTTAGCTTACGTAGCCTGAAGTTCTTGTTCATGTACTTGCCTAGATGATTCAAGCCTTTCATGTTCAAAGTCACACCAGAGACTAAATACATCCATACATGCCTACGTTTTATAAATCATGTTTCATTCTCCTATTCCTCATCTTGTTCTCAGTTTAAAACTGCGTTTTAAAATTGAGGGCTGTAATTTCATTACACATTCATCCAGAAATGTGTCCTCTATTTTTCTTCAAAGCTAAACGTACTCACCAAAAATAATAGCTCATAATGACGATGTCAAGGGCTGACCGCAGCTTTTTAAGTGAAAGTATCACTTGCCATTTAGTTTTTTAAAGAAACGTTCTTTTTCTTGTTCCTAATTAGGTTTCTTCCTGCTGCGGTGATGCCTGTGAGTTCCTACGGTCTCTGTGACATAGCGGCACAAAAGGAGTTATGTGGGTGACTTCGGCACAGTTTGAAGTACTTCCTCGCCACACGTGACCCAGCTGAGATGTGCACCTGTGTGAAGGAGCGCGAGCGACGTCGCCTCATCAAGGCCTCTTCATTAAAGCGTCCAAACCATTCAGCCTAATTAATCTTTTCAGTGCACTTCACTTCTCTCCAGATAAGTCCTTTCTGTTTGTTTCCCCGCATGATAATCAGGCAAATTTCCAGCTACAGTGGCAACATGTGCCTCTTACCGAGCCCCCACGGGTCATTTTAGCGAAACTGCAGATGCCTGCAGAAAAAACAAGAGATAACTAAACACGTTTTATTAAGGTTTAAGCTGAGGGTAAAGAGCTCCTGGAGGATACAACGCAAATAAATACACATCGTCATCCTCCACACTGACTGTTTACCAACCGCATTACCTCTAGCAATATCTCATCATCACCGAGAGCCGCGATGCATCACGGGGGGCCGTTTGATAATTACTAAATGTATTCTTCACAGCCGACTCCAGCCACGGCATATGAAGCACGTGTTACGGGTCTGATAAATGTCCGCAGGTCTCCTTCTGTTACAGCTGCATTAATAGTTAACAGCTCAGTAAAAATCAATCAGGGCATTATCTAGCCTGCCTCCTGAAATCGGCCCAGTATGTTTAATATATTTGCCACCATGTTTAATATATCGCATTCATAATCGGCCCTTTCCTTATAGTCTCTTCACTATGGTTGAGTTACTGGTGCACCAGCGCTGCAAATGAGCTCATAAAAGAGGAGAGGGAGCCATGAAGCACATCTTCTCCATCGTCTTTTATTTATCTCTCTCCTTCAGTCTTTCAAGTACAGATCCGCACTGTTGCTGTGAACTGACATAGGTAACGTACACACTGCTGATAGATACAGTAGTCACTCCTCTTCTGAGTGAGTAACGTCATTCTGCACATACTGCACATACAGTATACAGTTTGCTAATTTATGAGCGTGACAACCACGTTCTACAACAAACTCACTCAGAAATTCAGCTAGTGGCAACCGCATTTACATTAAATAGTTTATACAGAACCAGAGTGAACAACTAGTTGTTAAGGCAGTGACTCTGATTTAGATATTGATAGATCATCTAAGCTGTGGTGATACAAAAAATAAATAAATAAATAGGCTCACCTGACCATACCAGTGCAATGATGCGCAAAATTAAACAAAAATAATAAAGATTAAATAATAATCAGTCTTTCTGCAGTATTGATAATATTAACTCTTATGTTATATGTTGAGGATTGCATATATATATATATATTTTTTTTTTTATTATTATTATTATTATTATACAATATGAAAAGTATTATAAATATATTAATGTAAATTTTTTTATATGCACACACTTTTTATAAATTGTATAAATACATTTAAATAATAATTTAAAACTATTATTAAAATAAAAATAATAATTTTATATATATATATATATATATATATATATATATATATATATATATATATAGTGGGTACGGAAAGTATACAGACCCCCTTAAATTTTTCTCTCTTTGTTATATTGCAGCCATTTTCTAAAATCATTTAAGTTAATTTTTTTTCCTCATTAATGTACACAGAGCACCCCATATTGACAGAAAAACACAGAATTGTTGCCATTTTTGCAGATTTATTAAAAAAGAAAAACTGAAATATCACATGGTCTTAAGTATTCAGACCCTTTGCTGTGACACTCATATATTTAACTCGGGTGCTGTCCATTTCTTCTGATCATCCTTGAGATGGTTCTACACCTTCATTTGAGTCCAGGTGTGTTTGATTATACTGATTGGACTTGATTAGGAAAGCCACACATCTGTCTATATAAGACCTTACAGCTCATAGTGCATGTCAGAGCAAATGAGAATCATGAGGTCAAAGGAACTGCCTGAAGAGCTCAGAGACAGAATTGTGGCAAGGCACAGATCTGGCCAAGGTTACAAAAAAATTTCTGCTGCACTTAAGGTTCCTAAGAGCACAGTGGCCTCCATAATCCTTAAATGGAAGACGTTTGGGACGACCAGAACCCTTCCTAGAGCTGGCCGTCCGGCCAAACTGAGCTATCGGAGGAGAAGAGCCTTGGTGAGAGAGGTAAAGAAGAACCCAAAGATCACTGTGGCTGAGCTCCAGAGATGCAGTCGGGAGATGGGAGAAAGTTGTAGAAAGTCAACCATCACTGCAGCCCTCCACCAGTCGGGGCTTTATGGCAGAGTGGCCCGACGGAAGCCTCTCCTCAGTGCAAGACACATGAAACGCAAATGTGTTACCCCGTGACGTATAGCTGTCACTAGGGTTGCAAAAAGGTGGAAAATTTCCAGTAAATTTCGGAAATTCATTTTTTTATATATATATATATATATTCCAGGGATTTTTGGAAAGTTTCCGGAAATGTTCCACCCCTTTGCAACCCTAGCTGTCACAGAAGCGGGACTCAAATTATCATATATATATATATATATATATTACATTTTTATAAGCATTACAGTAATTGGAATTGTCATTAATAATAATGAGCAATAAAAACAAACTATAGTATTTTTGGAGGAAAGTGTTAAAAATCATGAACATGTCGCAATTTAGACTAATAGTCTAAAAATTGGCTTCATTTTCTTTAAGCATACATTTTTATTTTGATTATTACTGATTGATTTGTTTCTTTCTTTTGATGTTTGGGTTAAATTGACCTTGAAATGGTTTTGTTAGATTCACCAAATTCCTCCATTCAGTCAAGTACCACAGTCTAAGGTAGTGCAAAAGAGTTCTGTTTGCACACAATATAACGTTAGTCTAATCTTTGTCATGTGTGAAATTATACTCCAAAGAGCAGTATGTACTTTATCTGACAGTTTACGATTAATACGCCGCATATCTAAACAAATATAACTGGTTACTTGAGGTTATTTGTTGGAGTCTTACACTATACTTTCTGTTCAGACTCCACAGCAATGCCACACAATACGATGCTAAATATATAAAATCAATTCCACCTTATATTCCCTTTCTCTGTCTGTCTCTCTCTCTCTCTCTCTCTCTCTCTCTCTCTCGTAAACCGCTTGTTTGGAATTATGTGAGGTAGTCTCAGTAAACTGGCTTTGGAAACCCTGCTCTAAAGGATCGGTCACAAAATCTTTGCTTTGTCTTCATCCCTAGAGAGACGTGTGGTTTTCCATGCCTATCACCACTGCTCTCTGGTTTTAACCACCTGTAGGAACTCCCGTTTTCTTTGCTCAAACCTCTGTTCTGAACTGCTGGAAACAAGCTGTCTCTGTGAATGTGGATGTCTATATCAATCATATATGTCCTCATTCATATTTCAGTCACTAAACCATGCAAGAGTGTTAGGTTCAGACATGCAGTGCTGTGAAACCTTGCCTGACCATTAGAAGCGAAACAGAGAACGAAGCATGCGTTGCATTCCACAAACTCAGAATGCTCAAAACTCAAATCAGAATGCGATTCACGATACAATGCAGTTGGGTTGCGTTCATAACATTGCTAAACTATAGCAGACTATACATTAAACCGTACTCTTCCGCAGCCAGTTTTCCTTTCCAGGTCAACTACTAACAGAATTTTGCTCAGCTACTTGGTTAAATGTCAATATGTTTATACTGATTTAGCTGAATTACAAGACATATAGTTTAATAATACGCCTGAAGGTAACTCTGTTTGTTACCACCAATGCAAGAGCATGTGTTAAGTGAGTTCAACAGGGTCACACACTTGCAATACACTAGTCAAGCATTCACAAACACAACCACGTATCTGTGTTCCTCATTTTAAACTCCTTAATCATGATAGAAGATGAATTGAGGAGTATAGTGAAGACCGGAGGCAATAATTTACATGTTTCTTAAAAATTCCAAAATCACTAATCTACCTGCAATGTTTTGGTATAAGAAACATTTATGCATGCCTACAGAAATAGTGGCATTAAAATATACAACGGTTAGAGTGCCTAAAGCCATTTGTAATACTCAGTATAATCCCACTTTATCTCAAATAAGAACACACATCACAGTAATGATAGCACTTGCTTAAATAGTTATTAATATTACTGAACAGTATTATCGTTCAGTAATATTAATTTGCCTTTGGTACTAATTATTTTAGCAGCCAGGAAAATGTGTTTAAAGTGAAAGTCTAGACTGTTCCATTTAAATGTAAATTATCTGAAATGGGTACAATTTTCACAACATATATTATGTTAGTAAAATGAACAATGTTCAGTATTTCAATGAAATAATATTCATTACATATTTGAAAAAATTCAATTGTACAATTCAGTCATACAATATTTATACAACTGGCACCAACATCACAGCTAAAATATATTGAAGGTACTATGTTTGCATGGCGTTAGCATGTTTGACCAAACCAGAGACAAGTTTAAATTGAAATATATCAAAACTAATAAAAATAGCTGGTACGTTCACAATCATGTAGACAGAACTTTACTGAGCTTATGTTGAAAAATTGTTTCAAAGCCATTTTAGCATGTTTGTGCTTGACGAAACTGGGAACACTATTCACTATTAAAGGTGGGGTAAGCGATTTTTCAAAAACGCTTTAGAAAACTGATTCGGGCCGAATAACAAAACAAACTTGTAGCCAATCAGCAGTAAGGGGCGTGTCTACTCATGATGTGGAGGTGAGAGAATTCAGTCCACAGGATGGACATTAGCCAAGCCGAGCGACAGAAAGATAGAGATGGCGGATAAAAAACAAAAGAGGAAAACGTCCCGTGTAAATTTGTTTTGGTGATTTCAAATGTCAACATTGGCTACCAGAAATCGCTTACCCCACCTTTAACTAGTTGCTTATTAGTATGCATATTACTAGCATATTAGCTGTTTATATAAAGCTATAATATTAATGCCTTATTCAGCACGACCATATTCTAGATCACTTAACTCTACTTAATACCTAAACATAACTAATACAACAATTACCTTACTATCAATACGACACAAATTAAAAGTTTATTGAGATGAAAACTTAGTAAAGTAGTGAATATGTGTTCCCCAATTTAAAGTGTTACCACAAAATTGAGCATGCCCTTCTCTGTAATCTAATATTTAGCTTGTTATTTTTCAGTATGATATTGCAAATACGGCATATTCAGTGAGAAAAGATTGTGACCCTGTATGTAAATATTAGAGTCTCTTTGTGCTGTAAACGCAATTTCTGGTTGGACTATCCCGTGAAGACTCCGGTTACCACTCACACTTTCACCCTGATATGATATCAGTGTCAGGCCTAAAATAGAAAGAGACTGTAGCTTATTACCTCTGTGTAGTGTGATTCACTTTTTAGAGTGTGATGACATACTTCACAAGATCCTAGGTGGTAGAACAAACGCGGTGAACTTTTAATAAGGACATGCACTTGATACTGATATTTCACCATTTCTGTTGCTATCTGATGGGGGAAAAAATCTGATGAGACAGATCTGAATGCAGAAAGGGCCACACTGGGCTCCCATCCAGTCCATGGCCCCGGGGCCCGAATTAAAAAGCTCTTTAAAAGCAAATTCACTCCACAATTACAGCATGTTCTATATTTCCACAAGACTAATGTCACCCGAGCTCTCACTTAAATAAATGAGTTATATAATTAACCATCAAATTAATTAACTTTACAAGTGGCACACTTCAGCAACTCTGGAGGGGGAAGAAGATTTGATTTGGTGAAACTGTGTCGCTTCTGTCAGCGCTGACACGAGTGGGCCGCATTAACATCCTATGGATACCAGAAATCGCTTACCCCACCTTTAACTAGTTGCTTATTAGCATGCATATTACTAGCATATTAGCTGTTTATATAAAGCTATAATATTAATGCCTTATTCAGCACGACCATATTCTAGATCACTTAACCCTACTTAATACCTAAACATAACTAATACAACAATTACCTTACTATCAATACGACACAAATTAAAAGTTTATTGAGATGAAAACTTAGTAAAGTAGTGAATATGTGTTCCCCAATTTAAAGTGTTACCACAAAATTGAGCATGTTACTTTGCCCTTCTCTGTAATCTAATATTTAGCTTGTTATTTTTCAGTATGATATTGCAAATACGGCATATTCAGTGAGAAAAGATTGTGACCCTGTATGTAAATATTAGAGTCTCTTTGTGCTGTAAACGCAATTTCTGGTTGGACTATCCCGTGAAGACTCCGGTTACCACCGGCTTTTTTGCCGTTGACTCATAAATGACAGAAAATTCCATCAGTGACCATCAGTGATTACTAACGTCACTTCCTGTTTGTTGCTGCCGTGTGGTTTGAGTTTGAGCTCCGTCAAGTTAATTCTTTGTCGTCTAATTTTTATCTTAAAATCAATTTTATACACCATCCTTTTTCAGTTTTATAACGTGTGAATATATCCCCTATCGTATTCTACAACAAAAACAATCAGAGCGCTTTGTTAGCACTAGTTCTATTTTTGACTTCCGAGTCCGCTATTAGCATATAGCCCGCTAGCATCGCCAGCGTAGAGAGGTGATCATTAAACACATGAAGGACAGAGCCGAGAAAGAGAGACAGATACGCTTTGGGGGACAGCTCACTTCTGTCTCGAGTACTTTGATGATTCTTCAGAGAAATGAGCGAGTGAACACTTCGTCAAATGCTGCAAAGGTGGCAATTTAAGCAAGTGTCGACGTTTTCCTCCCATTGCTTTTCTGACTCAGACGGGAAGCATGATGCCTGCTGAACTGACATCAAACGTGTCACTAGATCCCGCCGACATTGGTTGCTGCTGTGGGTTAAACTGAATATTTTGAGATAAGAATGCGCTTTTGGAAGCAAAACTTTGCAAGTGACATCAAAGTAGCTATGCGACTTTTGTACTGACCCTCATTTCATTATAAACCTGTATGATCATAATCAAACTTGGCACATCAACTGATGCTGTATTTCGCACCATGTTTGACTTGAGGCCAAACTACACTGGTTCCCTTTCATGGGAACTTCGAACTGCGTCCTCTAGGGGTCGCTATGGGGAACGCCTCGTCGTGACCCGTGTCTGAAGCATACATTGAAAAAACACCAACTCGTTGGCCGGCGACAGCCATGACGTCACTACCGGTGCGACTCCAGTATAAATCGGCGCCGGGAGCTACACATCATTCTCTTCTTCGTCTTCATTGACTGTTCTGTTTGAAGCGTGCATTTTCAAGGAAAAAGTAAGAGCTATCTATTTATTATGGCGAGCACTAGTAGAGCATTTAGAAGGTGTGTGCATCCGTGGCAGCGCTATTTGACACCAGATGACACACACGATTTATGTGTTGTTTGTTTGGGCGAGGAGCACGCACGCGATGTCCTCGAGGGGGCAATCTGCGTGCATTGCGAGTTTTTTCCAATGAAAAAACTCCGTTCTCGTTTGTCTCTCTTTTCAAGTAAAGAGGGGCAGCCATCTGCTTCCCACGGTTCAGGACCCTCCGCTGCTGAGGCACGGAGGAGAATGAGCTCGTGGGGATCTCAGGTGGACCTGGCCGATGAGTTTAGAGAGGGACTTTCCTTCTCGCGCTCATCGGCGGGGGGCGAGAGACAGCCACTGGAGGATGATTTTCTCTCTTTAACATCATCTGATCCAGGGGCCAGTGCTCTGCTGGGTTCAGCCCAGGAAGAGCAGGAAATGGATGATGAGAGCGAAGAAGCTGAGGCTGAGCCTTCTCAATCCTCCTGCCCTGCGTATGATGAGCTCTTAGAGGTTATGGATCGCGCCACGGCAAGACTTGACTTGCCATGGAAGCGGACTAAGGAAGTGGCGTCGCGAGGTCGTCTCGACGAACGTTATCTTTCTGGCCATAACCCTCCAGCTCAGGTGAGTCTCCCTTTCCTTCCTGATCTCCATACTGAGATCGAGAAGGAATGAAAGAATCCGTTTTCCTCACGCATCCATCGGTTTCAGCATACCAGTTATGCGAATATCGAGGCGGTGCGCGAAAACGGCTATGAGAGAATGCCCCCTGTAGAAGAGACGCTAGCTAGCTATCTCTCTATGGGAGAGACATCATCTCTCAAAACTCCCTCCTTGCCATCCATGCCTCTTCAAGCTACATCTAAAATGAATGGCAAGGCATACGCAGCAGCAGGTCAGGCTGTTGCTTCACTGCACACGATGGCGGTGCTCCAAGCATACCAGGCTGATCTGCTGAAAGACCTGGATAAAGGCGAGGGCCTTTCTTCTGATGAGATGGCTGAGTTACGCCGCACCACGGATCTTGCTCTTCGTGCTACTAAGCAGGCTGCCTCTGCCATGGGCAGATCTATGGCAGCGATGGTAGTAACGGAGAGGCAGCTGTGGGTAAACCTGGCAGACATCGGGAAGAAAGAAAGGGGTTTTCTTCTCGATGCCCCGGTTTCGCCCTCTGAACTTTTTGGTACATCCGTTGAGACGGTCATCGAAAAGTTCAGGGAGGCGAAGGCACGCTCAGCGGCCTTCAAAACCTTCATTCCACGAAGGTCCAGGTCTGAGCCCGAGATTGTGACCCTGTATGTAAATATTAGAGTCTCTTTGTGCTGTAAACGCAATTTCTGGTTGGACTATCCCGTGAAGACTCCGGTTACCACTCACACTTTCACCCTGATATGATATCAGTGTCAGGCCTAAAATAGAAAGAGACTGTAGCTTATTACCTCTGTGTAGTGTGATTCACTTTTTAGAGTGTGATGACATACTTCACAAGATCATGTAAATTCCTAGGTGGTAGAACAAACGCGGTGAACTTTTAATAAGGACATGCACTTGATACTGATATTTCACCATTTCTGTTGCTATCTGATGGGGGAAAAAATCTGATGAGACAGATCTGAATGCAGAAAGGGCCACACTGGGCTCCCATCCAGTCCATGGCCCCGGGGCCCGAATTAAAAAGCTCTTTAAAAGCAAATTCACTCCACAATTACAGCATGTTCTATATTTCCACAAGACTAATGTCACCCGAGCTCTCACTTAAATAAATGAGTTATATAATTAACCATCAAATTAATTAACTTTACAAGTGGCACACTTCAGCAACTCTGGAGGGGGAAGAAGATTTGATTTGGTGAAACTGTGTCGCTTCTGTCAGCGCTGACACGAGTGGGCCGCATTAACATCCTATGGATTTCGCTCATGCCGACACATGCAGCGGAGAGGTGATCATTAAACACATGAAGGACAGAGCCGAGAAAGAGAGACAGATACGCTTTGGGGGACAGCTCACTTCTGTCTCGAGTACTTTGATGATTCTTCAGAGAAATGAGCGAGTGAACACGTCGTCAAATGCTGCAAAGGTGGCAATTTAAGCAAGTGTCGACGTTTTCCTCCCATTGCTTTTCTGATTCAGACGGGAAGCATGATGCCTGCTGAACTGACATCAAACGTGTCACTAGATCCCGCCGACATTGGTTGCTGCTGTGGGTTAAACTGAATATTTTGAGAAAAGAATGCGCTTTTGGAAGCAAAACTTTGCAAGTGACATCAAAGTAGCTATGCGACTTTTGTACTGACCCTCATTTCATTATAAACCTGTATGATCATAATCAAACTTGGCACATCAACTGATGCTGTATTTCGCACCATGTTTGACTTGAGGCCAAACTACACTGGTTCTTGCACGTATCCGTAACAAATTTGACACATAAACTTTGAATCTGTGGAAGTGTGAATGAGATTTGAGAGCTACCGAAAAGAGTGATTTTTCATTAAAAACGGCACAGAGGTGAAGTGTGCAATTTCTGAATTTGTGTGCAATTCCTTTTTTACCAAGAAAAACACATTAAACATTTTACCTTCATGCCAGTGTTTTCAGGCAGTGAGTTGCAATGTCCCAATCTCATACACTGGTTGAACGCTGTTGTCTGGCCCGATCAAGACACTCAGACAAAGTGAAATTCAATTTGGTGCCACTAGTAGCAGAGACATTACATACACTGATTTTACATTTCCATAGTGCTTTATAGTCATTTAGGAGCAAGGCAGCTCCAAATCAGCAACTATCATTATATGGAAATAAGCAGCCTGAACATCTGCTAAATATATTTTGTTTGTTTGTGTGTGTGTGTGTGTGTGTGTGTGTGTGTGTACATTTCCATAGTGCTTTATAGTCATTTAGGAGCAAGGCAGCTCAAATCAGCAACTATCATTATATGGAAATAAGCAGCCTGAACATCTGCTAAATATATTTTGTTTGTTTGTGTGTGTGTGTGTGTGTGTGTGTGTGTGTGTGTGTGTTTACCTGGTACGCCCTACATTATGGAGATCAGATATCCCAGTAAGTATAGTAATACAAGTAAATATTGGGGATTTTTTGTTTTTGGTCCCCATGAGGAAACAAGCTTATAAATCATATAGAATGAAGCAGAACATTTTCTATGAGGGGTAGGTTTAGGGTTGGGGTAATAGGAATACAGTTTGTACAGTATAAAAACCATTATGTCTATAAAACATGGAAACCCAGAATGTGTACATGTGAGTTGCATGAAAGAAATTAATTTTGACAGATTTGGAAAGACATAAGGGCAAGTAAACAAGAACAGAATTGTATTGTATGGTGGACTAACCCTTGAAACGACATTAAACTGATGTAATAGACACTGCACAGGGTAAATAAGTGTCTTTCTAGCTCATGCTATTGTCAGTCATTAACAGTTTAATGTACCATAAACACAAGTTGCAGATATGGCTGCCCATCCACTATATTGCCATTTGCCCTTGAGCAAGTCAAGTAACCCCAAGATGCTCCAGGCCTAAATAAAGACTTCGTCAGTGGGCGACGATGCATAACAAATCTAACTGTCCTGTATTCACCGTACTGTATATAGCACTTGATAAGCAATTCCTGTATTTTTGTCACTGATATTCTTTGTGCTCAACAGAAGAATGAAAACAGATCTTGAGTGAAGAGTTTCACCATGAAACCAATTATCTCTGATCAAATATAAACAGTATTTATGGGATTCAGCGAGAGACAGCAATACTCAACATCAAATTTGCACATCCGAGTGATGCGATTTCACATTTTTACATAGACAACATTAAAATGAACTTTAGTTTAATATTCTGAAATAACTTCCATTTTTCACCTCATTACCAGAGGAAACTACTGAATAATCCCATGCAGCACTATGTATCTTGCACTTGACTGTTGGAGGCAAAGACACAGCTTGGCTAAACTTCATTTGCATTTCAGGTTTGTAAAATGATTTTTGGTGCAAATTTGTACTCTCGAGAATGTTGCAATTATTAAAAGCTCTGTTCCCCAGGAGTCTGCATTTAAATCATGACACACCATTTAGCTTGTCATCTTTAGAGTCTGAAAAATACCCATCCTGTCTTCCTAATTGGCCTTTGTGTGAACGTGTTTAATGCTCAAGACTTTATAAAGCAAGTGGTGCCATCAAAAATACACACAGCTTTGAATGTTTTCAACATTTTCTTTTTCAGCAATGGAAATAATATTGCTCTCGTTTTCATCTCAGCAGTGTGTGTTTGTCTCTGTGGATCATAATTGGCTCTAGTCCAGTGCCTTCATTCTTTTCACAGCCTTTGATGGACTGCAGCTTATAATGAATGACTTTTACAGTTATTAGCACTTCTCTTTGAGGAGGTCAGTGTGTGAATGTGCTTTTCAACTGAAAAGAGAGCGAACAAGAGATCATTCCGATATTCCGAGGTCTCTTGGAGCAAATTCAATAAACTAGGCCACTTTAGTGCAAAAACCTTATTCACCAACCACATGCAAAACAGTTTAACCAGATGCTGGTGTGCTGCTAGTTTCTGTCTGTTAATGATAATACAAAATACATACTTTAATACACTGTAGAATAGTAAACAGCAATGACAAAAATAGCCTAAAATATTGAACTAAAATAAAAACAGAAGATTAACAAAGAACAAATACTAAACTAAGGGTGTGTTTACACCTGCAGTTTGGTTCTATTGGCTCTTTTGCTCCGGATAAAGAAAGAAAATTATACATTTAGTCCTGGTTTGCTTAAGTGTTCACACTGTTATTTTTAACACCAAACCTAAAGACACATAACAAATGGCAAAAGGATACAGTCACAAAATGACTGGACAGCTACTTACCGAGCATCCAAAAAGATGATGTATACTGTACTAAATGCGATTGCTGTATGTGTGCACATATGGTGGTATTTTACCAGCTTATAACTCACAAAGAGTTTATTGAATGTATAAAGGAGTCAAAACAGCGACAGGAATTCTTCTGTTGCACACACAGAGATTTTGTCCTTTTTAGGGTCATGTCTTGTGACATCACCTACTGATTTTGGTTCGTTTAGATGTCTTTGGTCTATGTTGTAGGGCTGGGTAAAAGATATTGATTTCTCGATTTTAATCGATTCTCATTTTTATGAAACAATATAGATTCAGAAATCCTAAGAATCTATTAGTCTAGCCTGTCTGGTAATGAACGGAAGCATTGTAGCGCGCCTCCCATCCCAAGTTGCAATAAGCTTTGTGATTTGTTACTTTTGATATGAAATAAAGTCTCAGCTTTCTAATTATGTCAATTTTTTTACAATATTCAAATATTAAATGCCGTTTTTGTGCCGTTTAATGTGGAGTGACAGATCGCTGTGAACTGAACCGAATATTAGCTTTAATAGCAGTTACAGCAAGAAATAAACATGAATGAACATCCGAAGGTATGTTAAAATAAAGAGTACAACTTTCCGAAATCTGTATCCTGTTTCATGTAATCGCTCAAACAGTGTTTCAAATGTGGAAAGATGGCAATAGCTTATAAACAATATATCACATAACGTCACATTTACCACAGAAAAACTAATTCGGTGACCATGAACTCATTAGTCAGCTAGAAAAAAAATTAACTCTAGAGAGGAGCATTTTGCTAAATATGCACCATATAACATATTCATTATAATTTGTGTTACTGTTCTTCAATATTTAATTTATGTTGAATTCTGCATAAATCCGTCAAGTTTTTGTTACAACCATCAGTTAAATTTGTATTTCAAAAAATGAATTGGAGTAGAAATAGGCTATAATTATGTAAATTAAAATAAAATAAAAATGAAAATTTGCCATGTCCTGTACCTGATATCCAAAATAATCAACACTGAATCAAACTTAATCGAAATCGTAATTGAATTTAATCGCAAGCTTGTGAAGGATAATCAAATCCAATTGTGAAATTTGTGTCAAAACCCAGCCCTAATATGTTGTGTTCATATACCAGTCAAAACAGTTCATATGGAAGTGGACAGAGACCCAGCTTTTCAGGGTTCTCATCCACTTGTTTGATGCACACCAAGGTTCAAATGGCAGCATGCACACTTATTCAAATGATCCGCACTAACAGTTTAACTCCTGACAAGCATAAACACACCCAAAAAACATAAAATTAAGCAAATATGAATGAAATTTAAATTCAAATACAAAGAAAATTACTGACATGTAAAACAGCCAATTATAGCTCAATTGTTGAATTTTTTTATAAACACACTGTATATCATCATGGGCAGATTTGCGATGTGAAAAAAAAAACTACTAAAAATAGTTAAAAAAAAAAATGAATTAAAACCAACTATAACTAAACTAAATAAAAAATCCAAATAGATTTTAAAAATCATCATAAAATTAAAAACTGGTTAAACTGTCAGCATTTTAAAGCATGCCAGTGTCACACTACTCGGGAAGCAAGGCGCAAGGAGCGAGCAAACACAGAGATAACTTCAATTCACAGTCTTTAATGATCACACAGGGAACGTAGGAGACACTGGAACACAAGGAATGATGTTTGAGGACCGACAAACATGAACTGAAAGGACTGGGGCTTTTAAACACTGGGTGATTGGGAAAACACAGGTGCAAGGAATGACTAATTAAAGGGAACATGGCACACCCGGGGAGGGAAAACACAACACAAAGAGTCCAGGGGCAGCCAGGTTGCGCTACTTTGCATTCTCCACAATCTCCCACTCAGAACAGACCCGTAAGATTATATCATACAAACTACACTTGATGCTAATTTTGCCCATATTTGCCCTGTTACCTGATTTGCATAATTCCATCAGTAATTCAAACGCTAAAACAACTCAGACAACATGCACTATAAACAACACTATCAGTGGCTGCGATTCATTCTTGTGAACTCCCTTTAATCTTTAAAAGAGCAGTATATGGGTTTAAATTGCTGCAGGCAACTGCTAACAAGTAAACACCTTTCTCCATTGCCGTCTCTCTCTCTCTCTCTCTCTCTACTTCCTCTAACTCTGTGTGCCAAATTATATGTTCTTCAGATCAGAATATAGGTTATTGCTTTCTAATGATTTTCACCACCGAAATGCTCTTCAGACTGCATAACTTAGTAGAAAACCGCTACTTTGGTGAGAATCTATCAATATTTTTTCTTAAAGTGCATATTTCAGTCAGAAATATCAGATCAAATATATATACATCTTTTTTTTATGTGTAGCCTATTTCTAAACGCTATGGCAACGTGTATTTGAACGTTTGAGGCTTTTCTGGTCATCTGTATACTAGTGTACTCCTAAAAGTTGACATAATTGACTTTCAACACATATACATGTAAAATGTACAGTCTTTCTGTTCTAAGCAGATGAAAATCTTGCATTCATGGCATTGTCAATATCACCTGCCACCCAGACAAAGCAAGCAGCTACTTCTCTTTTCATAGCTGCCCAAAAAGCTAATTGTTAAATCAATCAATCAATCAATCCTTCCATATGATCCATCACAACTTTGTTTCAATAAATGAATCAACAGACTAAAGAAAACTGTGCATGGAAGCCTTATAAACAAAGATTATTTTATAAAGATCTTTAAGGGGGGAAAAAAACAAAGTAGGCTATATAACTGCACCAGAAAGTGAAAAACTCACAATAGCTGGGTTTCCATCACCCTGCTTTTATGTGCATTTTGAAGTATCGCATCAGAATCGAGTGATGGAAACGCTGAATTTCGAATAAAAAATACCTTAATCCGCAAAAAAGTTTTTACGCTCGCTTGAGGTGGTTTTTGACTTGTGCGAAAAAGGGTTAATGCAAATAATGGGAGATGGAAATGCATTTTGCGAATAAATTCCTCCAAGCGCATCAAAAAAAGTAATGTGACTTTGCGCTATGGGACGGCAAATCCTGACTAACCAGCGGACCGATCTTGTTCCCAAACAGCAGCATTCACCTCTGAAAGCAATAACCGCATTCATTGTGTTTCGTCTGCTCTTTCTGAGGTGCAAGTAATTTATTATATATGAAAATTATTATATTCAGTAACTTCTCCTACTCCTAATTTATTTATTTGTTTGTTTGTTTGTTTACAAGAATGTACCTGACAGGTGTCTACAGTGTCCTCTTTAACTGGGACACCTGAAACACCATACAATTAACTGACTGATTTATGTTTGTTAGGCATCCTGGCATTTGTTGCCAAATTTATGAGTTGAGTTAGCTAGCCATAGGTGTTAGGTCAAGATTTTAACTCCTGTCTCACTGTAAACAATTTTACTACAAGACCACCAAAGTCATATTTACGATGTATCTCTAAACAAATAATTTATTCAGCTTCGTGGCATAAATAGATGTTACAAAAGTTCTGAACGGCGAAAATACTGTACATAAATAATTTATGTCAACTGCTCCAAATAGACTACTTCCCACTGACTTAAAGATCTTTTATGAATCTTTCATCTCTATAAAGAACAACCGTAAAGCTGTTGAGACATCACATTTGCTGAAAAAGATAATTTTGTTATAAGGTGAAAAAGATAGGCCTATAATTTTCTTATTAATAACCTTGTATGGTTCATATTTCCTTATGACTCTGTATCCCTGTTGACAATAAAAAATAAAGAATTGCAATGTATTTCGTCATCTTAAAACAAATTCAACATATAGCAAATAATACAATAACGTTAATAATAATAATACTGCAACATTACAAATCTACAGCTTTAAAAGTTATTTTAATTCAACTAAAAGGTCACACTGTGGGTCACTCGTCGTCATGTGATAGAAATTCGCTGGTCAGAGTTCACCAAACTTCATATGAGCTTGTGTTTCCGGTCTTCAGCAGTCACATGCTTATGAAGTCAGTGGAGCTAAATATGTCATGTGGCCGCCCCTTAATCGTGAGGGAGGGTACAATAATAATTGCTTGACATGTGAAAATCTAGGTGGCACAATGCCCACCCCATCTCCCCTTGCAGTGCCCTACTTAAGGTGATCTTTCCTTATTAGCTGATGCAACATCTCAGGTGAGGCTGATTTTCTTGCAGCAGACTAGTCACAAATTGTGTAAACAAACCCAGCATCACGTGTCTCACTTAGGCCCCGGCACCTGCCCTGACATTCCACTGAGACGCCGCCGAGATACCGAGAGGTTGCAGCCTCTTCACTCACAGCAAAACAGCATGAGAATAGAGTGCATTTCGCCTGAAACGACTGCTCGCTGCGTGCATCACATTAGAGGCTCCTGATTGTGCGATAATGTTTCGTTCTGAATGTTATTCAGCTATGAGCGCTTTGGGATCTAACCAAACAGCATAACCGTGACTCATCTGCTTTTATTAAGGTCAGCCGAAACATCCAAAAGACATCAATTCCTCCAAATGCTTTCCAAACATAGCCTCGTTTCCAACAGAGTCCCCCCCCCCCACTAAGACACGAGTTCTCTCCGCTCGAGGGTCAGGGGCATGAGAGATCATGAGACCTCCGGGTGAGTCGCCGCCGCTAGACTTGTGACGGTCTGCCGAGGCAGCCAAACCAGAGCAGCTGTTCTTTGTGTGAGAGTTGCTCAAAATCGCTAAAGCGCCCTCCCCTCCTGCTGCCCCACACACGCGGTTAATTCTCCCTGGTGGCTGAACGCGATCAGGCATCAGCAGAGAGAAAGAGAGAGACTCATCAGACGCGTAGCCTGAAGCAAATGAAATGCTCCCGACTCGGCCACAATCGATGACACATCATCTCCTGCTCTAGATAATGATATCTGCGGTTGGGTGCATTAGAAAGAGGCTGTGCTTGCGTGTACGTGTGTGTAGTGACCTGGATAGCTCTTTTACCTTCTCCTTTGTGATGCAGCGTAATCTAGGATTCGCTAATGAGAAAATGCACCCACTTCTTATTCATCCGTCAAGATGATCTTTCCAGCCTATGTGATCGTTGCGTTTCTGCCTCAGACGCCCACATCCGATGCATATTGCACGCAAAGCGCTTGCTAAAATTGCAAACGTCTCTCATCAACGCAACATTTATCAATTTTATTTTAGGCTATGTCATTCATACTTTCATGGCATAATTTATGCTAATTCAAATGGGGTGAAAGTTTGCAACAAAACCCTCCCTTTAACCATTTGTATTTCCTCTCACTCAACAGCGCACGATGACAGACACCTTTTAGGTGTTAAAAGCTCTGCAACAATTACAACAGCCCCTCTAAGCGGAAGGCACTTTGAGTTTTCACCAAAACCTTTACGAGAGCTAATTTTGCATGGAGAGATGGGAAAAAAGGTGCATAATTTATGAAGAAACACTCAGCGATAATTCAAAACTTCAGTGCCTAGTTTACACGTGGCAGCAATTAGCTACCTTGATGTGCAGCTAATAGAACATCTGTGCATGCTGCATGCACGCATCCACATGTCTGACAAAAGGCGAGAAAATGAGCTGATGCCTGTCTATATATCTTTTTATATGCATACAGAGACAGAAATGATGGAAAACAGCAGAACATGTTTTTCCACAGTGCTACAGGTACCCAAAGGGTTAAGTTAATGCAATATTAACATAAGTGAATTGTATTATGTTGAGTGTTGTTAGGCATTACATGAAGTGAAGACCGCTGTTACTTTTGTAAAATCATTGTAATGCCTAGACTGACTTATTGCTTTTATAATATGATAATGTTCTAGACACTAATGTTTAATAAAAAATTACATTCATTAATAATAGTACTAGGAATTATCAATCTTTCCACCAAGTAAGACACTAACTACAAGATTTTTGCAGTTGCAAAACAGCGTAGCAATTTCCAACAAACATGAAGTGTTCTCAGAAGGTTCATTCTAACGTTCTGGCAAGGTTCTCTCAGAGTTATGAACAACATTACAATAATAGAAGGTTCAAACAAAGTTATCTGGTCTTTAATAATGTTTGCAAAACGTTATTTATTCATCGATCATAGAACATTCTTTCTGAAACGTTTTCGTTTTGGCATTTCATGTTCAAACTATTAATTCAGAGAAAAGTAACTTTTCCATAATGTTGTAAAATGGAACATAATAGCATAAAATGATAAAAAATTGAAAATTTCCTTAATGTTTTCTCTAACGTTTGTATAACAAAAAAATAAATACAATTAAAAAAAAAAATTTTTATGAAATTTTGAACGTACAGAGATTTTGAACGTATTGAAAATGTTATTCAGAAATAATCATAACTTGGGAACATTAATAAAATGTTCTTAGAACATATTTTTGATAGCTGGGTTTGTGCATCTTCTTTTATGTTCCAAAGAAGTCATTCAGGTTTGGAATGAGATGTAGGTGAGTAAATGAAATGAATTAAAATAAATAAATAAATATAGCATGTGATTATCACCATTTTACTACTGCTTCTAATCAGACTCATCTAATGAAATTCTAAGTCATAACTATCCATTTTTTAAAGCAATCAGCAATATTTTGCCAAGTATTAATTCTTAGTTAATTTGCAGCTATTTTGAATATAATTATTTTCACCCAGCATAATTATGTGACACACATATTGACATAATGACAATCAAAATCCAAAAGGTTTTAGCCTCTGAATTAACCTCACATTAATTTTGCATCTTTAGCGTTGCGTCGTATATCTTACAGGATATGAAATCAACAGCTCCGAGAGTGTAAACATCACCTGCATCTGTTCTCGCCACTCCTTTGGCTGTTTTTGTGTGTCTCTCACTACAAAGGAACAACAGCACGCCACAAAGAACAGCTCCCACGGGCCCCGCTAATGCGCTAACATGCCGGGCTCTCTCCTCCACTACCGCTGTTTACCGTGATGGGGACTGACAGCCACACACAGCACACAAGTCAATGTGCAAGCCTAAATTAGCTCCCAGACCGCTGCGCATTAATTATGAATTGAGAATAATTGCAATGGGACACGCCAGAGTCAATTCGTTTGGACTGAGCGCTAAGTGTAAATATGACTATGCTAGGAGAAGGACATGGATGCAGCAATAAAACAGAAGTCAGAAACAGGCTTTCGTACGTACCTGCTCATACATACATATTGCACGTGCTGGGGATTGTGTTGAATCAAACACAGTATCACAGCGACATCATGAATATTCAAGACTAGCGCCGTGTTTGCATGAGCGTGAGACTAATTCTGCAGTTGTTAAAACAGCCCTGCTGGAGCAAACGAAAGGCTGTTATATGCCAGGTTTTCAGGGATTTGGAAGGTTACAAACACCGTTAGACTATGTGAAAGGCTTATTTTTCTCTTTGTGAAATGATGATGAGGTTAAAACCACCAGGCTGTGTGTCATAGCGAATATAGTGCTAATAAAAGTCCTTGTGAATGTACCCAGACGCCTCCATATTGAGACACAGTCCATTATAATGTCACATTACTAAGGTTGCTTTATTGTAGAGAGGGGAGCTATTTGTTTCCCCTTTGGCCTAAACTCTTAGACGTTCCCCTCTGGTATTTCAAAGATGACTCAGTATCTCAAGGACAGAAATATTATTATGAATGGCTCTTTGTGTTCTGGTCTACTTAAGTCATGAGGTATCCAGAATCTAATAAAATTGCATATTATTATGAGCCAATAATATTTTGGTCAAAAAATGTCAGAAAGGAAATGAGAGAATAGGTTAAAGCACAAATATTCAAATAACAATACTAATAATAACTTATTTGCATGAGCATACCAATGTTTCCAAGGCAGTAAAATTTAAAAACAAAATTTTTAATTTTAAAACTCTTTTGTTAGTTTAGACTGCTTTAATTGTCCTCATTTGTAAGTCGCTTTGGATAAAAGCGTCTGCTAAATGACTAAATGTAAATGTAAAATAGCGTTTGTTTTTTGTTTTTTTAAGTTTAGTAGGATCTTGATTTATGTCGACTGTACATGAGAACCAAAACACATTGTGGCTATAAACTGCTAAATATATGCAAGACAAGAGCAATCATAACTCAGTATTTTATTATTATTTTATTTTCTTTAAGACTGGACATAACTTTTTTAAGTCAGTTACAAATATATATATATATATATATATATATATATATATATATATATATATATATATATATATATATATATA
>NW_015505769.1:697557-699690 GCF_001515645.1 Sinocyclocheilus grahami | reverse complement strand
TTTCAGGGATGTGGAAGGTTACAAACACCGTTAGACTATGTGAAAGGCTTAATTTTCTCTTTGTGAAATGATGATGAGGTTAAAACCACCAGGCTGTGTGTCATAGCGAATATAGTGCTAATAAAATTCCCTGTGGATGTACCCAGATGCCTCTATATTGATACACAGTCCAATATAATGTCACATTACTAAGGTTGCTTTATTGTAGAGAGGGGAGCTATTTGCTTCCCCTGTGGCCTAAACTCTTAGATGTTCCCCTCTGGTATTTCAAAATCCAGTCAGATGACTCAAGGACAGAAATATTATTAAGAATGGATCTAATTAAGTCATGAGGTATCCAGAACCTAATAAAATAGCGTATTATTATGAACCAATAATAGTTTGCTCTAAAAATGTCAGAAAAGAAATTAGAGAATAGGCTAAAGCACAAATATTTAAATAATAATAATAATAATTAAATAATAATAATAATTGAATAAGGTTTTACGTTTGAGGTTTTTTTTAGGCTATTGATTTCTGTCTACTGTTCATGAGAATTAAACACATTGTGGCTATGAATTGTTAAACATATGCAAGATAGATAAGACCAATCATTCATAATTCGTTATGCAAATAGACATTAGAAAATAAACCAAGTGCCGGTTGTATAAACTATAGTCTATTATTAGGGAGTCATCTTTTATTTTCTTCTTCTTCTTTCTTTCTGGACATAACTTTTTTAAGTCAGTTACATAAAAACATAGATTGGTCTAATTTGAATCCAAAAAAATAAGAAAACTGCTAGTTCTTAAAGGGATAGTTAAACTACAAAATGAAAATTATATCAAGTTGGATGGGTTTCTTTCTTCTGTTGAACACAAATTAAGATATTTTGAAGAACGTTGGTAACCAAACAACCGGTAGACGCTGAATTCTATAGAATGGAAACATTTTTACAATAAAAAATACTATGGAAGTCAATGGCTTTTGGATTTTTTCCCCCACTTTGTTACATGTGTAGTGTTCCCAGTCAAAAGTGAACACCATATGAAATAATTGCATATACATTTCTTGTTCTGCTATTTCATTATCAAATATTGTATTTATCTACTTGTTTTCTTTCAATTAACAGTTTGAGTAAATG
This sequence comes from Sinocyclocheilus grahami, assembly GCF_001515645.1. NCBI lineage: Eukaryota > Metazoa > Chordata > Actinopteri > Cypriniformes > Cyprinidae > Sinocyclocheilus > Sinocyclocheilus grahami. The sequence goes on along the minus strand of NW_015505769.1, from coordinate 698,567 downwards.
TTGCAAAAATAAAGTGGTGATAATGTAGCAAAATTAGTGATTTATAGAATGTTTAGGGGAAAAAATTGGTAAAGTGCATATTTAATTATTTGTTTATTATTATTTTAGCACAAGAGTAAACTATAATAAAACTGCCTAAAGTTCAAACCTTTTAACACAAAACTGGATTAAAATATATTTCAGTTTGTTTTTTTTGGTAACTGGATGCATTTCGCTGATCAGTGCCAAGTTACATGATAACACTGTACCATACTAAAGCTTTACATATTATAAACTGTTACTTTTTAAACCGTAGTATGCAGCAAATAATGTACACTAGACGTGCCTCCCTATTTGCATACTAATGCACTTTTTATGTCATTTTATATATAGATGGACAGAGACAGACAAACAGATAGCATATATATTGTGTTCACACTGAAAATTCCAAAAAGAAAGTGCACTTCAAATACCCAATTAATTTACTGGAGAAAAAAAACTAAGTGTAGAATGTTACACTTCATGCACTCAATTGTCACAGCTTTCCTTATGTAACAAAGGGGGAAGGATGCTGCATGACTGACAAAGCTTATAAATTTCATACACTACAGATTATAGAGCATAGTGCATGTGTATTTCATCATTTGAGACACCGCATAGTATTCAATTTGCAATATGTTTGAAATGGCATACTACTATTTTTCGCATTATGCAGTATATATTCTCTAAAGCTTAGTGTGTGTATTGTTTGTGTAACCGTTCTGATGATCACCGGCTAAAATGTGCAGTATGTGCACTGGCCAAAATATGCAGTCAAACAGTGCACACAGCCTGCCTCGTTCCAATCAACAAGTAATGAATTGAATCAAATCCCTCCCTTGTGTTTTAAGAGATTTAGGAGCTTGTTTTAGTGTTAAAGTGCTTTTTGAAATACTGAAACATTTAGGACTGACACACCCTTTATTTTTAAGAGTTTCTCCTAAATTGGCAAGTTAGCTAGTTTTAACCTTAAAGGGGTCATATGATGCGAT
>NW_015505769.1:696808-697547 GCF_001515645.1 Sinocyclocheilus grahami | reverse complement strand
TATTCTCTAAAGCTTAGTGTGTGTATTGTTTGTGTAACCGTTCTGATGATCACCGGCTAAAATGTGCAGTATGTGCACTGGCCAAAATATGCAGTCAAACAGTGCACACAGCACAGAAAGCTATCCCACAATGCCTGTATCCATTACACTGAACAGAGCCTATGTGTGAGCAGTTTTATGATAGAGGCCTCACCTCTTTATCACAGGTGTATCAGTCTCATAAGTCTAGTCATTGGTTACCATGGTTTCCCTTGTCACCTGCTGCTTATTTTCTTAATAACCTTCCTCATAAACACCTTGTCAAAATTGTCAACTGCAGTGTAGTTCAACATCACGATATTAAGATCCTAACCTGTTTCCTGGCCACTTTCAGTGATATGTGTTTTGATCTAATGCTGTTGGGATTTGCTGAATGATATTGATTTGGACGCTGACTTGATTTATCGGTTGTGTCTGAAACCTGAAAATGCTGCCTTCGCAAGCAGTATACAGAGGGAAGGGAGGCACTATGGTGCGTGTGTAACATTCTGTCTACTAAAATGACTTTATTGTATCTTTATTTTGGTTTCTTTGCAGTAGTGTAGATGTGTCCTTCACTATCCCGCAATCCTGTGCACATGATGCAGCAGTTAGTAGAAAGAGTAAATATAGCATCTGATGGAGCGACAGAAAGAAGAATATGAATTCATAAATGTCCTTTTTTTCTGCTTCATGATTACATTTCTACCAAAAAAAAAAA
>NW_015505769.1:694625-695459 GCF_001515645.1 Sinocyclocheilus grahami | reverse complement strand
TTTAAAAAAAGCATCATATGACCTCTTTAAGATGATTTGTGAATACGGCCCCGGTTGCTACTTCTGTTACATTGTGACTTTAAGCATCTCAACACTGGTTCAACCAATGGCATGAGTTTTGGGCGAAGCCCAAATGTCATTAATTTCATGCTTCTGCTTGGTGACACTAGACACCGCTGCTTTAAAAAACTGACTGAGGCAGTCATAGTATAGGTTGAAGTCATTATAACTTTTTTTCGCTGACAAGGTTCTGATAGTCACACTTTGATCTTTTGGGATTTGATAAAGGATATCAATTTCGGAAACTGACTGGATTTAGTTACTCACAAGCGGGGCCTTTGCATGGATTTGGGTTTAATATGAATTCACTCTATTTATCCCACTAGCTGCATTGAATCCGCTTTGTCTTTGTTTTGCGCTCTCTCACCCCAGTGCCACTTTTGAAATAGCTGGTTTAAAAGAAGGGCTTGTTTTGGTGTCGCGCTTCAGAAGTGTAAAGGAACAAAAAAAACAACCCAGAGAGAAATAAAACTGACTTGAGCGATAAGGGCAGAGAGAGAGAAAGACACACCGTGTGTGTCACATGGCAACAGCACAGGGCTTCTGGCTGGCTTATAATGCACGTGTTGAAAGCGAGCGAGTCTCTGCATAACAAGAAGCTCAACGCCGAACAGGATCCTGTTCGTGTCACAATGAGGAAAATTTTAGACTACAAACTAAGTGAAAATCTACCCATTTCTCTGACAGGCGGCATGTACGCTGACAGAGTTCTGTAACCAGTGTGTCACCGATCGGGTAGACCGCAGCATTAGCGGGAACAGCAATTTCACTCTA
>NW_015505769.1:693632-694615 GCF_001515645.1 Sinocyclocheilus grahami | reverse complement strand
ACTTCCTTTCTCGCCGTCTCCAGTTTTCCCTCAACTCACTGTGCCCCTTTTACCGCCAACCCCCCCTCACTGACCATCTGCCCACTCTGTGTTTCCTTCCCTCCTGAGGTTTAGAGTTAAAATCATCTGTCGACCAGGCAGCCATTTAGTGAGCTGAGCCCTGGAGAGTCAAATCACATACGGTGTGCAATAAAAAAAAAAACGTGACCCACAGAACATGAGAGTAGAACACACAGAATGATGGAGGTGAGGATCTCTTTAATATCTCATATGTTCCTCCTGAGATTAAAATGAGAGCACTTTTTTTTTTATTATTAATTAATTTATTATTTATTTATTTATTTATTTATTTTTATTCATTCATTTATTTATTTATTTATTTATTTATTTTAAATAAATACATTTATTTTTCTGCTTCTCCACAGAAGAAATACCAGCGTAATTTCATGTGTGGCTTCAAACTCATCTAACCTCATCGGGCAGAGAAGAATAACTTCTCTTTACATCAAACAAACATAAACGGGCGGCCACAAGTCCCAGTAATTACAAAATGTATCTGAGTGCCAATCAATACGACAGCTGCTGGCTGTGTAGTTTAGTTATGTAGATAGTTTATCTATCTATATATCCATCCATCCGTCCATCATTTTTACACATCATAAATAATTTCTTTCTCTTAAGGTTTTTTTTTTTTGTTTGTTTTATTTACTGTCATCGGCGTGCAGAAAGACAAACAAGTTTTCTCTCTTTCACCCACACACACACTGGAAAAAAAATCTAAGTATAAGTATTCTTAATGAGTTATAGGCACTAATGCATATACATTAGTTGGAAGTGCGTATGTCAGGTTACTTGATTAACATGTGCGATTACGCATGTATACGTGGTTGTGAGTGTGAAAGCGCCATTACTAGATTTGCAGGAGCTCCCCTGGCACACAAACACACATAAATTAGCTGAGCTACATCACCGTGGCAGCCGCT